>NC_039279.1:2390704-2427920 GCF_003368295.1 Carassius auratus | reverse complement strand
TTACCCAGCCACCCCTGCGCTCCACACTTATACACGGACGAACACACATCAGCACAAACCTTATATTTAAACAATATGTTATGAGAGGACGTGTTACACAGTGATTACAGTCTCTGTGTGATGCATGTTAGTATCTGTTCACTGGACCGACCGATCACACACAAACACAGAACATGACTTTCTGAAGCTCATCATGTGATCCTGATGTCTGCTGATGACCTCTGAGGGTCGGTCGGGTCACGACCCTGACTGTGACCTCTGTGGACACTCCTGACCTTCACCTGGTCCAAGCTGTCACATCAGCTGACGTGTGTACTACATAAACTGTGAATCTGTTGTGCATTTAAACTGTGAATCGAATGAATGAATTCAACAGAACACGAAGCTTTCTTCACGCGGATCGTCACATAATGGAGCAGAAACACTTGAGGATCAAAGACGGCTTGGGTCTGAAAGCAGATCACGAGATTACTCTGGGGTTCGCTCCGTCATCATGAAGACGCTCGTCTTGGGTCTGTGTGTCCACACAATGGCCGTTTAATGAGATTCACACACGACGGATAATAGACACGTCCGTTTCAAAGGACTATTTCCAGCCTGCGCCGGATTAAAATCATTCTCTTTTCATGGCTTGATTTTCTTTCATTCTAGCTGTCCACAATTTTTCAATTATGTTTTTTCTAGCCATCTATTCTTTCATCTGAGGGGAAGTAAATTGGCGAGTGGTTTGTTAATGGTGACGCTGGGCAGAGATCAGCTTCACATCACCGTCACACCACAGACACGAAAACACAAGAGACCCGGGTGTGTGTGTGTGTGTGTGTGTGGGAGAGAGAGAGAGAGAGAGAGAGTGTGTGTGTGTGTGTATGTGTGTGTGGGAGAGAGAGAGAGAGTGTGTGTGAGAGAGAGAGAGAGAGAGAGAGTGTGTGTGTGTGTGTATGTGTGTGTGTGAGAGAGAGAGTGTGTGTGTGTGTGGTGGGAGAGAGAGAGAGAGAGAGAGAGTGTGTGTGTGTGAGAGAGAGAGAGAGAGAGGTGTGGTGGGTGAGAGAGAGAGAGAGAGAGTTTTGTGTGTGTGTGTGTGTGTGAGAGAGAGAGAGAGTGCGTGTGGTGTGTGTGTGTGTGTGTGAGAGAGAGAGAGAGAGAGATAGAGAGTGTGTGTGTGTGTGTGAGAGAGAGAGATCTGTGTGAGCAGCAACCTGGGAAAGTTATTCTGTAGCATAATAAACGCTCGACTATTAGACTTCATCACCACACACAAGGTATGAGTAGAAGTCAAATTGGATTTTTACCAAATTACCGCACATCTGACCACATCTATACATTACATACTCTACCTTGAAAAACATGTCAACCAAGAAAAAGGTAAAATAATATGCATGCTTTATTGACTTTAAAAAAGCTTTTGACTCAATTTGGCCCAAGGACTGTTTTTACAAACTTATTGAAAGCGGCATAGGAGGTAAAACCTATGACCTTATCAAATCAATGTACACTGAAAGTAAATGTGGCGTAAAAATCGGCACCCAACGTACGAGGTATCTTTCCCAAGAGCGTGGTGTGAGACAGGGCTGCTGCTTAAGCCCAACATTATTTAACATCTACATCAATGAACTGTCAAGCAGTCTGGAGCGATCCGCAGCCCCTGGCCTCACACTACACACCTCACAGATCAAATGCCTGCTGTATGCAGACGATCTGGTTCTGCTGTCTCCCACTCAACAAGGTCTACAGCAGAACCTGGACCTGCTAGAACAATACTGCCAGACCTGGGCCCTGGACAGTCAACCTGAAGAAAACCAAAATCATGATCTTCCAGAAAAGATCCAGATCCCAGGGAACACAACACACATTTACACTAGGCACTAACCCGATAACACACACATCACACTACAACTACCTGGGTCTGAAAATCACATCCACAGGAAACTTTAATCATGCTGTGAATGAACTGAGAGATAAAGCACGCAGGGCCTTCTATGCCATAAAACGGCAATGTCCTATAGAAATCCCTATTAGAATTTGGCTGAAAATATTAGAAATCAGTAGTTGAGCCCATTGCACTCTATGGCAGTGAGGTGTGGGGTCCACTGACCAATCCAAATCAAGATTTCACCAAATGGGAAAACATCCAATTGAGACCCTGCATGCAGAACTGTGTAAAAATATATTACACGTGCACCGGCACACAACAAATAACGCATGCAGGGCAGAATTAGGCAAATATCCTCTAATCGTAAAGATACAAAAAAGGGCAATTAAATTCTGGAAACATCTGAAACTCAGTGACCCCCCAATCATATCATTATAAAGCCCTTCAATACCAAGAGATGAGCAAAGAAAGCAGTCCCCTCCCTCAGCTGATCCAGAGCTTCAGTACTGATGCTCCACTAACATCTACTGATGCTCTGAATCACATCAGAATCAATCAGATTACTGCACAAATCAAACACAATTACATCACTCACTGGCAAACCCAAACAGAACAACAGAGTAAAATGCGATGCTATTTGGCTCTAAAGAGAGAGTACAGTATGGCAGAGTATCTGTACACAGTGTCAGATCAGAAACTGAGAAGCACACTGACCAGATACAGACTCAGCGGACACAAGCTGAAGATAGAGACGGGCAGACACAGAAAAACATGGCTGCCAGCGGAGCAGAGACTGTGTTCACACTGTGATCTGAATCAGATGGAAACAGAACTGCACTTCTTAACAGAATGCTCCAAATACACGGACATACGGACAGGGTTCTATGATCAAATACAGCAGATCCATCAGACATTTAAAACTCTTCCGAACCAGGAGAAACTGCCGTATCTGTTAGGAGAACACAAGAACTGCTGTGTATTTGCTGCTCAGTATGTGTCTGCCTGTCATGATGTTAGAGAAAACACTCAACCTGCCCTGACCTGATGTTTCCAGCACATGTAGATTATGTTACGCCATATTACTGTGTTGTATTACTTAGATGTATATTTTGGCCTCTGTAAATCTAATACCATATTCTATTTTATTTTATTTCTAACTTATACATTCACATACACTAATTCACTTTGCACTACATGGTTAATACTTTTTATATATTTTATTATTACTATTATTCTTTTTCTTTCTGTAAATACATATGTGCACTATTTGTAAGCAGCCCAGCTGCCACTGCTTTGGCAATACAAATGTACAGTTTTTGTCATGCCAATAAAGCTCACCTAAATTGAAATTGAAATTGAGAGAGAGAGTGTGTGTGTGTGTGTGTGTGAGAGAGAGAGAGAGTGTGTGTGTGTGTGTGTGTGTGAGAGAGAGACAGTGAGAGAGAGAGAGAGAGTGTGTGTGTGTGTGTGTGTGTGTATGTGTGTGTGTGTGAGAGAGAGAGAGAGTGTGTGTATGTGTATGTGTGTGTGTGTGTGTGTGTGTGTGTGAAAGAGAGAGTGTGTGTGTGTGTGTATGTGTGTGTGTGAGAGAGAGAGAGAGAGAGTGTGTGTATGTGTATGTGTGTGTGTGTGTGTGTGTGTGTGAAAGAGAGAGTGTGTGTGTGTGTGTGTGTGTGTGTGTGTGTGTGTGATGTGTGTGTGTGAGAGAGAGAGAGAGAGAGAGAGTGTGTGTATGTGTATGTGTGTGTGTGTGTGTGTGTGAAAGAGAGAGTGTGTGTGTCTCATCCTCTAAACACACTCGTGCTTTAACTAATGAAAGAAACTCAAGCCGAGTCTGACTCAACCACAACCCCAGCATTCATAAAATCTGAAGTATAATTATGATGAAAAATGTAAAATGAAATGGATCTCCAAACCTAACTCCAGTGTTATCCGGCCCTTAATAGAGACACCAAATTGGCAAATTTATGTATAACTCATACAAAATGTTTAATTGATATGCAATATGTTTGACATCCTTCATTGTATATAATTTGTATTATTATTATTAATATTAGAAGTACTGTCAGATGTAATTTTTATTGTATTGTATTTATTCATTTATTTTCTCTCATTACTAATTTTCTGTCTCGTTTTCTTACTTTTATGGTGTAACCATGTTCTTTATTGTACACATCTAAAATGCTTTGGCAACACTGTAACACAAATATCATGCCAATAAAGCACCTTAAACATGAACTTGAGAGAGAAAAAAAGTGTGTGTCTGTTGTGTGTGTGTGTGGGTGTGTGTGTGTGTGTGTGTGTGGAGGGAGGGAGGGAGAGAAAAAAGTGTGTGTGTGAGTGTTGGTTAGATCTACAATGTTACAAAACTGGACTCTTGCTAGATTATCAGAATGTGAAGTCAATGGGACGAACAAGAACAAACATTAGCAGCATTTTAAAGGAGACATATCAGGACACTTTCTACAAGATGTAATATAAGTCTCAGGTATTTCCAGAATGTGTCTGTGAAGTTTCAGCTCAAGATACCCCACGGATCATTTATTATATAATCTTGAAAACGCCTATTTTGAGAGAAAGCAGAAACACGCTGTTTTCGTGCTTGTATCTTTAAATGCAAATGAGCTGCTGCTCCCCGCCCCCTTTTCCAAAATACCACTGTGCCTTTACAGCTCATGAGTCAGATACTCTGATATAAAAACATCTGTTTGGTTTTGATTATGATGTTTCATGCTGAAATCATGCGTTTTAGTCACAGTAGTGTTATCGTCTGATATAGTATATCGGTCAGTGAAGGTAAATAGCTGTGAAAGAAATCAGGTTTATATTAGATCTGTGTGGCAGCAGAGTAATAAAGAGTAAATCAATAAATCCACTGCTCTCTCTCTCTCTCTCTTCTCTAAACAGTGCTCTGTGCTCAGCTGTGCATCGAATGATAGAAGAGTCTCCATGCTTTGCTCAAACTTCAGTCACAGCGCTAGAACTGGTTCATCACTTGTGAATAAAAGAATGGCATCACCGTGATTGAAAACCTGCAGATAAAGGGGCGGTGATATTATAATAACATCTTTGCTATGTCACAAAGGGAGCGAAATCAGACGCTCTCGTTTTCTCAGACGCTTGCAGAAAAAGGCTCACCAAGACAAAGTTACTGGGTTCATGTTTTCACGATTCCTGGGTTGGTAGATGCAGCGGGGACCTGATCATTGCACCTAAAACCTGTCACCGTTAAAAAAAAAAATGTGCAAAACCTCCCTTTTTGTTGACTTTCTCAAAGGTAAAAATAATTCATAAATCATGTTGCTGTTGTTTTTTGGTGTCAGTGTATAATAATTTGTTCTGTTTACATACAGAGCAACAATGTGGAGAACAAAGCAGCGCTTCTTCCTCAGCAGGAACAGGGACGTTTTTAGTGGTTTCAACAACACAGAAATGCATTGTGGGACAAGATTGCACTCGAGATACAAGCACATTGTTAGTAAGCATATCTTCTGTAAGAATGACTGAGATGAGCTGCTGTCATCTAAATATCATGGAGAAAATAAAGACATATTTCAGAATATGAGATTGAAAACATCTGATGGCTTTTGTTTTCTGCTTTTTCTCAACTCTTATTAAACTAAATCAATAATTGCTGAAACACACAAATGTTTTTCCTTCGCGACTGTTGAATCAGATTCTGCTCATTTCACAGCTTCTGTAAGATCAGACTCCTCTGTTTCTTCTCGTCCAGACTCTGAGGATCATCTCACACCGATGACAGCACAAACTCATCAAACTCTGTCTGAACCTTCACAGATCCAGCAACACGAGCGTCTCTCGTTTCATCTGATTCGGAGCTGAAGGACACGTGGATTATGAGGGAATTTCCAGCGTTCAGAGCAGTTAGACTTGAACACAACAAATGAGACGAACATCTCCACATTCATCAAAACATTAAATCTGTTACGAGACTCACAACAACCGAAGATGTTATTTTCCTCAAACCTGGTGACCGACTGATTCTGTCATCATTTAGTGTCTCTCAAAACCTGCACTGATTTTTCAAAGTTGAAATAAAACGATTTGCTGGAGGATATTTAACGAGCAAATACTATTTCAGTCTTTACTTCACCATTTCACTGTTCATTCAATGGTTTACTTGATGTTTCTTAGTAATTACGGTAGTGACGTTTACTGGCAATATCTGGATGAAAGTTGCTTCAAGTGAAATCCTTCATTATTCTTTCAGTGCGTGTGACTTCCGTTCTCCAGTGGAGCACAGAAGATATTTTGAGAAATGATACAGTGAAAGTCAGTGGGTTCATTAACTTCCCAGCGTTCTTCAGAGTATCTTCAGGTGATGGTGATGGTGGTGTGTGTGCTGTGATCAGGTTGATGTGTGTTAATGAGGTGAAGAGGTGAGTTATCTGACGCTCAGACTGCATGTGTGTTCAGTCACGTCTGTCTCGGATCATTTATCACAGTCAAATGTGTGTTTGTGGCTCGTATTGGAAACTGATCAGTAACTTTACAGAAAATACAGCTATGTTGTAAAAACCATGTTTTATACTATATATTTAATATGACAGATCTAAACAAAAAGGTTGTAAAAAAAATCATATGCACTTCATTCTGGTTCTATTTATGTATTTTCATGTTTCCATAATGTTTGCACAATATTTACCTGCATTGTAGTTGATCAGATTTTTTCATATATTTCAAATAAACAGCAGAAGATTTGGTTCTCTTTTTATACGCTCTATGATTTGGTCACATTGTTAAATGAAAAACTGTGATGAACCTGCACTGCAACCAAAATCCATCGCTATGTTATTCCAATGCCATACATTAAGGAGCATCCCCATCACTCATTATTTCTCTCTCACAGTTCTCCAGTGGATCAGTGCTGTGTAAATCAGTGGATCGGTCTGAACGATGGACTTCCCTTCATTCACACTGCGATCGAGTCTGAAGCTCATTGACTCTGGGCTCTGCGACTCAGTTCACGTCTGATTGAATTAGCTCCTCACAAACATTCCTAATGGCATTAGACGAGCCGCACACACACGACTAACTCCATTTACAGCCAAATCAGGTTTAAAGACCATATTGATGCTGAGCGTTATTAAGCGTGATCATCAAAACAACAGACAATGGGCCAAAGTGTCCCCTAACCCGTTTATCTGTAGTTCCACAGAAGCAAAACAGATGCTCTGATTTACAGTCCAGCGCTCCGACCGAGGAAACGCAGATAAGACTGTTTGAGCTACATGTGGAGGCACAACTTCTGATAAAAACCTCGCTAATCACATCTGAGAACAACGTTCAGCCAATCAGCGTGATTGAAGGATAGTGACGGTTTAATTGGCGATTAGGAAGTGGACATTCATTTAAAGTGCCTCATTTCCAGAAAAACAAGTTTCCCAAACACTGTCTGCAATTGGTCAAACTCACAGGTCAGTGTCTAGCTGGTCAGTATGGGTTAATTAACTCCTGCTGGCTGCATTAAACTTCTTTGTCTGATTCTGGCAAAACAACATTGAGTAAAACAACGCATCATTAGCAAATACTTAATTATATTCCATTCGATGGCTGAATAGTGAATATTTTGGGAAGTGCTCTCAAAAATGGCCTCATATTAAACTGACTTTAAACAGAGTCACTAGAAGCAGTTTGAAGACACTCCACCTGTGATCATTAATACAGTTATTTCCATTTTTCCACTTTACCCTAAACAATTACCAGACTCAAAAGTCCTCAGCTAAACGTGAGGCGCGATGAGACGCTAAACCATGTGGAATCAGACACACGCTTCCCATCATGCACTGCCATCGGCATAATGAAGAGAACTTCAGCTCAACTCCTGAAGTCACACTGGAAACACCATTCAGTTCCTTCAGTAAACATGAGCTAAGGCTATTGAAACTGTGTTTGAGATGGTTAACAGCAACTGAATGAATAAAGAGATCATCTGAATGTCTGCTCATAGTTCTGAATAGTTTGTAGTTCAGTGAGGCTGCTTCAGTTTAAAAGTTAACCAACAAAATACACTCAAACCGGTCAGTTTTCAGTCTGATGGAGGATTCATACGTGCTGACAACTACATCACTCAATAAAAACTATCAAAAAAGATTGAGAAGATATAATCATCCTCCTTCAGACAATATATTCAAAGTATGCATAACACAATCTGACCTTGATTATACCAGAATCGACAGTGATTATCTTGGCAGCATGAATCTGTTATGTAAATCTTCATCTTGATTCTCTGAAGTGTGTGTGGAGGGCTGTTGAAGCAGATGGAGATCCACAGCTTTATTCGGATCGGTGGCTCTCTGAAGGGTTTGTGAGGAGCCGCATGTTTCATTTCACTTCTAACGAGTCGTTATGCTCAAGAGCTCATTACACAGTGCAGTTAAACTGAGAACAATCTCTGATCGTCTGCATCCGTGTCAGTCAAACCACACAGAAGAGTTCAAAACTGTCCTGCTTCATATAATTCAGACCGACTCGGTTTTAACTTTATTTGATATTTACTTTAACAATCTAAATGTATTACAGTGTACTCTAGGAAAATACATTTCTGTTCTTAAAACACATTTTGAGTAAATACAGAATGTGAGTGTGTTTTTAATATACTGAACAATAAAAAAACATCTGAATATATATATTTCTTCTGTATGGTTTTAAGTTGTGTTATGAGTGACATTTGTCATTAGTGACTCAATACAACTGCACACAACACCATAGCAACCACACACAACACCCTAACAACCGCACACAACACCCTAACAACCGCACACAACACCCTAACAGCCTCACACAACACCCTAACAACCGCAAACAACACCCTAACAACCGCACACAACACCCTAACAACCGCACACAACACCTAACAACCGCACACAACACCCTAACAACCTCACACAACACCCTAACAACCGCACACAACACCCTAACAACCGCAAACAACACCCTAACAACCGCACACAACACCCTAACAACCGCACACAACACCCTAACAACCTCACACAACACCCTAACAACCTCACACAACACCCTAACAACCGCACACAACACCCTAACAACCGCACACAACACCCTAACAACCTCACACAACACCCTAACAACCGCACACAACACCCTAACAACCGCAAACAACACCCTAACAACCGCACACAACACCCTAACAACCGCACACAACACCCTAACAACCTCACACAACACCCTAAATAAAATAAAACATTAGCTAATAAAGCTAAACTAAACTGTCACTTCCTGATAAACTGGCACTAAATATCTCTAATAAAACTAAGAAAAGCCACTGAATATAATCATTTTCATATGTAATAAATAACTTGTGCTTTAGAGAGAGCAGACGAGACACAATAAATGCTGTCATTGCTTTTAGATGTAGATAATGTTGTTTGGGAACGCAGTCGTATAAGACAGTATTTATGAAGAAATAGTGTGTGGTAGTTACTGTGTGGTAGTTAGCGTGTGGTAGTTAGCGTGTGGTAGTTAACGTGTGGTAGTTACTGTGTGGTAGTTAGCGTGTGGTAGTTACTGTGTGGTAGTTACTGTGTGGTAGTTAGCGTGTGGTAGTTAGCGTGTGTAGTTAGCGTGTGGTAGTTATCGTGTGGTAGTTATCGTGTGGTAGTTACTGTGTGGTAGTTAGCGTGTGGTAGTTAGCGTGTGGTAGTTATTGTGTGGTAGTTACTGTGTGGTAGTTAGCGTATGGTAGTTAGTGTGTGGTAGTTACTGGTTAAATGTTGATGGTTTGTTTTCTCGTCTAAGTGTCTCTGGTCTCAGCGTTCACTCACAGTGCTTCCATTAACTCCACAAACACCGATCACAGCCTCTGCTCGTCTCCGGCCGGCGATACAGGACTCTCATTAACCCAGAGCAGTTAATTGTTTAAGGAGATAATTGCATGTAAATGCTGCGGCTGAAGTGGCTTTTCAGTGGCTCTCAGGACTCAGCGTTCAGAGGAGGAGGATTTAACACTGACCACATGAATTCATTTGAGTAAAACAGTCCATTCAGACTGAAATATCATTAACTGACAGCAGCGCAGGAATGATTTACTGATGATACACACACAAGGAGAAATGATCAGCAGATGAGACCTGACGTCTGATCTCTGAAGGTCAAAGGTCACGCAGGGTTAAGAATTCTGTCCCTAAAGGTCCAAAACAACTTCGCTAGTGAATCCCAAAAGCTATTCTGCCAGTTGATATGAACGTGTGATGGAATCATTCCTGTTATAATCTATGAAGCATCTTAAACATGATGAACATCATTCTCAGTGAATGTGAGATATGAAGACGGTTCACAGGAATATGAGATGTCGCTGGTCTTGGGGTCATGTGATGCGTGAGGTCACAGGAACACATGACCTGTGGGATCCAGCGGCCGCAGTATCAGCTGTCAGTGTTTAACAGCTCCATCCTTTCAACACTATTTGAAAATAATTTCCTCACTTATTTGTAAGGAGACACCAGCTGAGCGCGAGCCTGCGGCGCTTTACACTGCGTTCACACTGAACCTGAGACGACAGCAACACTGATGAAGACGCTTTTGTTCAGCGATGGCTTTAATGTGTCTCAGTGGAGGCGTGTTACCTGCAGAAACACCAGAAGACAGGCTTCGACAAACACTCGCATTTATTTCTTCACTCGGTTAACTGATTTACAACAGATTACAGTGTATTTCCTGAGGTGTTCTGGGAGTTTTTTTCTCCTGTCTGGTGTGAGAAGAGTGATCTTCTGAGGTTTCTCAGGTTCATCTTTCAATGTGTCTCTGGAGGTTTTCTGGTGAAAATGATGCATCTGATCACTCTCCTCCAGACACACATGATCCGAGGTGTTTGCTCAGTCTCTCACACACACACACACACACACACGTGAGATGTAGAGATCTCGGTCTGGTGAGTGTGGTTATTGTGGATTATTGTCTGGTTATTGTGGATCTCAGGGCCGTGCGTGTCCCGTCCGCTGCTCTTATCTGATGCTTTAAACTGATAAGAGAAACACGTCATATTAGCAGAGTCTCTGAAACACACACACACACACACACACACACACATACAGATCATTTGCTGCAGCGCCACCTACTGCTGACACACATGAACACAGTCTGAACACAGCAGCAGATCTACAGTATCCGTGTTGATGCTGTCAGATGCTGATCCAACAACTTACTGCTTTAGAAGAGTCTCATGCAGAACGCCACACAAATATCAAATCAAACAGCTCTTTATTTACAAGCATATCCAAATCAACTCTAATGTCACAAAAGGTGAAAAGGTGGGTTGGATCTTCAGCTCGCAGCGCTTCATGAGACACAGATCCACATCATCTGTAGACATGGATCAGAATCACAGTGTGTGTGTGTGTGACATGATCAGACGTGTGTGTGGCTGAGAGAAAGATCTGTGATTCAACGCTCAAATACAACATCAGCATCAGCCATACACAAATAAAATAACTATTAAAAAGCTGTCATTATTCTATCACAGTTTGTTAAAATGTAAACAAATACACTCAGAAAATGTTAAAGATACATATTAAACCTATTACAGCTTTTTTATCATATATTCTCATTTATTTTTGTACTTTGAGCAAAATTTAAATTTTTCTTTTTTTTGCTATTTGCAGTGGTACTTTACTATTTTTCATTGGGTGATTTTTGGTGAATTTTATAAATCCCATTTGGGTCAGTTTGAGCTGCAAACATTATAATAATATAATTGCAATAATAGTATATAGATCCCACAACAATTAAAAAATAAAAACATATTGCCCCGGTTTTTAATTCACAGATGATATCAGTGAGGTTTCGACAGCTGTGAGAGGAAATGAATCGGACGGATGTCCTGAGGAGCGTCTGGTGAAGTTCTGCTCCTCTCATGAAGCACTCCAAACAGAACTGAGCCGAAACAAACAGCACCTTGAGACACGTGTGGAGAACATGACGGCTGGAGCAACAGAGCTGATGATCTGATGGAGCTCATGTTAGGATTATGGGTTAGTTAGGATCAGTGACATGCCGAGCTGGACTGATACTGATCATGTTAGGTGATTCTCAATGATTCTGGTGAAGATCTAAATATGAAGAGGATGTGAGAGCAGCAGTGAAACATTTTCCCCCTCATCTCAAGAAATATCTGCGTCCACACGAATCCGACACAAAACGATGTAGTACACATGCCAGAGCAGTATGTGGTGCTGTAATTCTGCCACAGAGATACACTAAAAACGAAGAAGAAGACTTGGACTATGCGAACATGGAACAATACATTTATTAATCTCTGTTGATGTTAGTTAATAAAAATACAATGGTTCAGTGTTTGTTCATGTTCTTGTGGCTGTAATGTGACGTGGCAGTGTCTGACTAGAGGCGAGACTGGGCTGATGACGTCATCGTTTCAGAAATATACGGATTCGGTATCCACACAAAAATGCCTCGTGGTGTCTTCAGATTTATCCACTCTGGGACCCGGTTTCACTCTCTCAAAACGCTGGATCCAAAATGTATGCTTACACAGATAAACGCGTCTCCTTGTGGACAGGGCCTAGACTCAGACTGTGACGTCACACACACGTCGTGCTGATTCATCATTTCTGGCCCCGTTGGCCTTCCATACATCAACAAAACTGACATGACGTGGCCATTAGGTCTCTGCATTTAACCCATCCAAAGTGAACACGTGAACACACACACACACACACACACACACACACCGAGCAGAGCGGGGTTCAGTTCTTTGCTCAAGCGCAGATCAGTCTGGTATTGAGGATGGAGAGAACATTCAAACACCCCACATACAACCCCTGCCTGTACGAGACTCAAACTCACAACCTCTGGGTTATAAGTCCGACTCTCTTACCATCACCACACGCCTTCCCCAAAATCCTGAGTCTGTCGTGTATGTGTTCGGATCTTCTTCTGCAGCTCAAACACACAAACAGCTTCAATGTGACGTTATTGAAGTCGTCGGTCCTCAATAACACAGAAATGAATGTTTCTGCGGACTTTTGTTCACACACACACACACACACACACACACACACTGCGGCGCTGCACAGGCATAAAAAAGAGGATATTAGTTTGGAGATGAAGAATGTTTAATTTCGGCGTAAATACACACAAAGCGGTTCGGCCGGCGATAAGAATCAGAAGCGACACAAACGGGCTCAAACAGAGGCTCTCCGGCAGCTGATGCTCGAGTCGGACCGTGAACTCAATAAAGAGCAATAAAGCGTTTCGGTCCTCCTCCACTGACCTGCACTTCAGCCGCAGATCGCGCAGATACCGGAGCGGCGCAATAAAGCCGCAACAAAGAGCCGAGACACACACAGATGAAAGAGAAGCCACAGCAATATCTGCAGAATTCCCGAACAAAGACTCCCTACAGGATTTAATATTGCTGCAATCAGTGAACAGAGTCAATTATTCTGATTCCTTTATGTTGCGCTGTCAGAGAGAAACGTCATATGATGATTCCGATGATAAAGACAGACACACAAACAACACAACACACAATCAAGTGCTTTAGATAGCCTCTCTTTCTAATTATTATTGGCATTGTTCTCAATTATCACTAATTAAGGACACTTTTAGAACAATATTAATGATTTCTTCATTGTTCTTCAGAAGAGGACAATATTCTGTCACATCTGTTATTAGATGATCATATATAGATGCTTCATAATCATATTTTCACTGATTCTGATCATAATGCATTACACACTCCGTAATGTTCATAAACTACACTCTACAGATGTTCAAAGGTTTGGGAGCTACAATTAGAAATTAATACTTTTATTCATCATTAAATTGATCGAAAGTGCCAGTAAATACATTTATAATGTCACAAAAACTATTTTAAACAAATGCTGTTGTCTTAAATACATCTGTGAAACTTGAAAAATAAAATGGATCAGTTTCCACAAAAATACTGTGCAGCACAACTGTGTTCAACACTGATAATAATCAGAAATGTTTCTTGAGCAGTAAATCATCATATTATTCTGATTTCTGAAGATCATGTGACACTGAAGACTGGAGGAATGATGCTGAAAATACAGCGGAGCATCACAGAAATACATTACACTTTAACACAGATTCACACAGAAAACAGCTGATTTACATTAGAATAATATTTCACTGTTTTACTATTTCTGATCAAATAAACAGCTTTGGTGAGCAGAAGAGACTCTTTCAGAAACATCAGATTTCACATATCGTGTGAATGTGTTAGTTTGAGTGAAAGTCACCATCATGAGGCCAGATAATGAGGCCATGTCCAAACGTACACAGGTATTTTTATAAACAGTTTTTCCATCTGTTTAAAAAAAAAAAAATCCATATACATGAAAACTAAAAAGCATGCTATGAAGCACTGTCAAGAGCATGCCAAGCCAACAGGTGGCGATGTAATTCAACCGTTAAAGCCACGTTAGCCAATCAGAAGTCTGAAAAGTCTCCAGTAGGCGGGGTTAACAGCGCTGTCTACACGAAAACACTGCAGCTGGAGTTGTTAAAAATCTTCACCCTGGTGATGTGTTTGTGTGAGGACGGGTCTGAGCTCATATTTACACACTGAGACGATCGAAGGTCAAATATTATTTACATATTTAGTAATACAAATCACAGCGAGAGCTTTCCAATCTGCACGCCACTGTACTTCCTGGTACCTGTCCATCAAAAGCTCACTATCCAATCAGAGTAGATCACTGTTAACCCCGCCCCTACAAGAGGGTTGTGTCAAAACTCCAAACGAAAAACTGCGATATCTGCAGGGGGGCAGGGTTTCATTTTTTTTTTTGAAGCACCCCCGGGCCCCGCCATTGGCTAGCTGCCCCCACCTGCTGTTAGCATTCCTTGACTCCCATTCATTTTGGCGTCACTTTGACAGCGAATAACTTTACATCTGAGGCGTTTAAAGACTCCATTTGTCCATTAATTATTTCTAAAGAAACACGAAAGTGTATAAAAGGCTCCATTACCTTGGCACAGCGATTAGAAGACTTACAGGTTGCTCACGTGACATCTACGTCATCAAGCTCAGTTTGAGTCTGCAGTATGCCTGACCCCCAGGAAGTGCGTGCTTCTAATTGACTTCATTTTTCTCAGTTGAATCCAGTGGCTATGAATTGGACTGCTTGTTTAATTTATGTATGTACTTTATTTATTTGTGTATAATTTATTTATGTGAATGATTTGTATGTTTTGTTTGTAACTGCTAATGCTATCAATAATAATAATAATAAAAAAATAAAAAAATTAATTAGCGTATTGGGCTGTCACGTGATAAAAAAAAAAGAAAAAAAAAGAAAAAAAAAGTTGATTCCAGTTGGGTCGCTGTGTCCATTTCTTTTACTGTCTATGGATATCTGTGGCAATGCTTTCAGAATCCATGATTAGTGAAAACGAATCTTTGAAAAACATTAACAAAGAATGAAACATATTTGAAGAGCCTGTAAAATTTGTGTGACTATGTTAATTTTTTTCATTTTCATTGTTTTTCTTCTTTCGTAATGGAATATTTTTGATAGTTTCTAAAAAAAGTTACGTTTAGTTTCATAAAGTTTCGTTCGTTTTTATTGAAGCAAATGTAATTCCATACGTTTCTGTCCAGCATCTTCCTTCACGGACAGACTCTCTCTCGGACTCGGAGCAGATATTCACAGACAAGGCAGTGATTGTGCTCGTCACCAAACAATGACATATTTCTGTTTCTCTCTGAATTCCTGCATATCATTTCTGCGCTTGGAGTAATTTGTCTGTCATACAGGCCGAGACTCTCCGTCTATTACTCTGGCGGATCTTATTAGCCGAAAGCCGAGCCAGCACTCCATGAATCTAGCCACTGTTCTGCAAGCTCCCCTCAGTAATTAATTTGATAAATATATTAATTATGAATCGGGCGATCAGATGGTCGTGTGTCCAGCTCGGCCGGTGCTCTGATAACTCATTCTTTGTTGCAGTCGCTCGGGTTTCATCGGCTCTTATCGCGGCTCTCCGCTAACGGCTCGTTTCCTGCCAGCTGTAATTAAAGTGCCCCTATTATGGGTAATGAAAGGTTCATATTTTGGTTTTGGGAATCCCCAACAACAGGTTGACATGCAAGGTAAAAAAAACAAACATAAAAAAACAAACACTTGCTTTGTCTTATAATATGCATAATGTTTTTAACCATATTTGCACAATGACTTCCAAACGATTAATTTGCGTGACACTATCCTGCGGTGATTGGTCGATTGGATCGTGTGATGCGATAAAACAATGTTTTTGAGCACAGTGCTGCTTTGTGTATAGTGTTACCAGGGAAACCACTGTTTTTAACCTCCAAAAGCGGCACCTGGTGACAAAGAATGAATTTGCATGTTCATTTAGACAAACACGAAAAGACCAACAAGTGGGCGGGCAATATGCTAATGTTTCATGCTGACTTCAATATGAAACGGCTTGGGATTCATTTGAATGATTCTGAGACAATAGCTTTATACACTTTGCACTTTCAGATTTAAAACTTAGCAGGATGTTTTCATTCACTTAGAGCTGTGTTACACACTGCATGAAAGCTCATTTACAAAAATCAATAAGAGGGGAACTGTAAACCCACGGGCTTCTGATTACGAGAGCCTTGTTTAGTCTCTGGGGTCGCATCCCGACCGATCCAAATACAGGACTACACTCCTCGAGAAAGTTCCAACCGAACGAACATCTGACAGTCGAGAAGTTCTGCTTTCACAGGGAGTAACTATGCGCTAAAACAGAGACAGAACCTCATGGCGATGATGATGATGAAGGTCAGAGGACACATTTACAGCTTTAAACTTTTGTGTCTCTGTCAAGCGTCTCACTCCAAATGCTGGAATGAATCATCTTCAGAAGCTTCCGCTGAATCCTGAAGCTCCTTGGATCCTCCAGGATCCCAAAACAAACCTCATCTGAGGATACTTCATGATGCTCCGTGACGCTCGAGAAGATTCCTCTCGCAGGCGTCTCTATCTCCTGTTACAGGACTGGCAGAAGCTCAGATCTTCACTCCACAGCTCATCATTACAGAGTCACCGAGCGCTTTACAGCCAGTCATTCATGAGTCGACATCAGTCAGTGTGCTGGATGAATCTGTGCAAGAAACATGACATCTCTAAGTGACGATCCATCCATCCATCCATCTTCAGAGACATTAAAAATCATTATTTCTGGTAGTAAGTTCCTAACCCATCATAAGTAAATCACTGCAGCTGAATGAAACACGGCCTCCATCTGCTGGAGACAGACACAACCTCTTCTTCTGGCTCTGACTAATGAAGAAAAACTAATTCCACAATGTATTAAATTATGTTCTCCTTCTGCTCTGCTGAGGTCATGGATCTGTCAGAAACACCAACCATAACAGAATAAGAAATCAAATTGCTTTAACATCAAAAATTCACAATTGTGAGAAATACATTCATAATTACTTTTTTTTTTACTTTGAAGCTGAAAAGAGTCTCCTAAAATCAGACCCTGTTCTGAGATCAGATTCCAGCATCATCAATTCAGTTTTTACGATTCATTTCCATCGGTGCAAATCAAATGTTTCTCTGGTGAAGAAAATGTTCTTCTTGCAGAAACATGAGCCGCAGATCATCAGGAGAGAAACTGTGATGAGGACTGCATTTGACGACTAACAAAAAATAAATACATTAAAAATAAAATCCAGATTGTAGGCCAAACTAAAGCAGAGACTTTACTGAACTCAAAGTGATGCAGAAAGAATCATGTTTCCACAACACAAGGTTTAGTAGTTATGACTGAACAACAGGAGGAGCTCGAGGATCTGAGATGATTCAGACGCTGTTCCTCACACACACACGTACACACACACACACACACACACACACACACACACACACACACACCTCTCACCCCTCGGCGTGGACCGTCACATGATACTCTCCAGGGTTCAGCAGACACCAGTAATCACCATCAGACAGTGAGAGACACAACATTCATCAGATTAACCACAATCAGACACACACACATCATCCGACAGAGTCAGTGCAGTCAGATCAGGAACATTACTGAACATTTAGAGACATGCTCCTGGGGTCAGAGGTCAGGGGTCAGAATGGCTTAAAGCAACCTATTAATGGAAACATGAGTTGAGTGACCGCAGCAGTTCATACACTTACACATCTATGAGATGAAACCATGTTCAGTAATATCACAGGTTTGACTACACTGGCACTATCTGATGAGAAGAGCTGAAGTGTTCTGACTCTATTGTCCTCCAGAGAGCTCAGTTACAGCTTCCAGTTTAATTCTGCCAAGCTGCTTTAAATCAATCTGTGTTGTATAAAGCACTATAGAAATAAATGGGGCTGAATTCTCTTCTCACATCAATGAACTGGCGCCATCTTGTGACTCAAACTAAAGATTTCTAATCATGGAAGTACAAATGATGGACAAACATAGATCTCAAACAAATAATCAATCACTTTTCGATTGAAACCTTTGATAACAGCTTAGTTCCCAAAATCTAACCAAACAGGAAATGCATTGTAATGTTGGAGGAATGTTTTGGATCAGATCTCAGAGTCTGCTGGTCCTGAAAACACCAAACCCATCGCTGTCGAGCCAAAAGAACACATTTCAGAACCAGCACATTACCCAGAAGCCTCTTTGTTTGTGATATTGAGCTTCCTGAGCTGCTAGAGCCATCAAACAGGAGAAACCTTTAGAAAGCATTTATGATTTTTGATAAAAACCCAGGAGCGGTTCTCACACACCGTTACACTGAGATATTCCCACTGGGAGACTGATGCAGGATCCAGGAGTTTCCCATCAAACCCTGAACAAGAACAAGCTCTCTCTCACACACACACACACACACACACACACACACACACACACACACCCTGCGTTCACTCAGAGGAGCTCATCCCTGTGCATTACTCCCTTCAAAGGGTGTACCCTCCGCAGTGAGAGCTTCGAAGGGCTGAAGGGTGTAGGGGACCAAACTACTGTTTCTTGAAGTGCCCTTCTGCATCATCATCACGTGAAAAGAATCTGCGCAAAGGATCATGGGAGCCTGAAGTGTCCGTCAGTTGTACCCTTAGAAATCCTTCATCCAGTAGTGCCCTCTGAAGTGGCCAGTTTCGAGCTCTTCGGTGTGTAATGACCCCTCAGTATGGGTCATGATTGTTTTCACTCTGAAGTGCCCTTGGTTTGGAACACACTCCAACACTCGCGTTATAATCAGTGAAGCTGTCTACACTGTGTGATGATTATGAATGCATCTCTGATGCTTACTATGAATCCACGCACATCTGCACTTTGTTGTTTATGAGGAGAGAATTAGTTTTGAAGCTTAAAGTTTGAATGTTTTGAAGGGAATACAGTCTGCCATAAAAATAGATAAGATAGATTTATATTGTCAGATGATAGATAGCATGTTTAAAGCATGAATTAGAACACAGCCAGAATGTTTTAACACATTTAGCATGTTTATAAAATGATTTGCATGTTAGCATGTCGTTAACATGTTTGTAGCAAGTTTAGCATTTGACTTATCAGTCAATAAATGGAAAACAAAGTAACTGGCATTATTTTTTTGAAAAAGTACTCAGATATTTTCTTGTAAATGAAAAATGCGCTACTTTACTATTAACTTGAAAAACGTAATCTGATGATGTAACTTGCGTCACGTGTAATGTGTTACTCCCAGCACTGCACACATCCTTTACTCTTTACTGTGAACTCATTAAATACTGTTGTGTTTTCATCCATACAGTCAAAGTCAACACGGTCCAAAGTTATTCAGTTTCCAGTTTTTCCACAATATCTTCTTTAGTGTTTTTTGGGTGAACTATCCATTTAAAAGTACACATAAAAGCCGGATTCTTCCACGTCTGCTGTACCAGCAGTGTTTAATCTAGTCTCGTTAGTGTCACAGATCATAATGATGGCAGGAAGTTGAATCTGGACGGATCTGAGCAGGTGTCAGTGATTCAAACACTAAAGACTCTGTGTGTTCCTCTGTCACGGGTCAGGCGTGTTCAGAGTGAGCGTCCCACGTGAAGGACTCGTCCTGCAGAACCTGGGCCAGTCTCTGATTGAACGGAGAGTAGAACAGTGAGAGCAGCTCTCGTGTGTCCGCACGCATCGGCCCGAGGTCTCTGTCGGACGCACGTCTGGTGTTTGACGCGGGACGCTTGCTGATCTGTCTCTGTTTCTGATCAGACAGCGCTCCTGCAAGAGTTGATCCACACAGATCACAGTCAGACACATCTCCAACACTCTTCAAATAAAGCAATGCATTCTGTGTTTTCAGAAATAACTGTAAAGTTAAAATGCATTCTAATATTTTGTCATGTGTTTAAATGCATCATACGTTCCAAAGGTGTAACAATGAATATATGAGTATATATATAATATATATATATATATAAGTACAATAACTGTGGTGATAATTATTCATGAGATCATATGATGAATTATAAAGTGCATTACAAGGAGCAATTAATGCATTAAAACTACTTTCATAATGCATTATATAAAGTGTTACCAAGATCATATTTGATTCATATGTATTGTCTCTTTAGTTATTTTCTAAATACACATGACATATTGTGATCTGCATGTTCTACATAACAGCACTACTCAGATGATGATGATGATGATGATGATGATGATGATGATGGGGCTCTGGCGCCCCCTGCTGCTCACAGCATGAACATGAACAGGACTGGACTGGTCATCAGGACTGACCTAAGCGCAGGAAGTGGAAGATCCTGCTCATGCTGAGCTCCGGGTTTAAAGCGTGATCCTCCAAACGCAAAACTAAGAGCTGATCACGGCTGAACACTGACAGCCAGTCCAGAAGAACACCACATACAGGCCCACCTGCAGACGCACCTGCACACACACACACACACACACACACACAGTGAAAATGTGACATAATCAACCAATCAGAACAGAGCTGGTGTCTCCAGTGGTGTCAGAAAGTCAAAGTATTTGTGTTTATTGTTCATCTTTATTGTTGTTTTTATTTATGTTTCCAACCTGTAATATATGTAAATGAAGAGATCGGTGGCCCTGCTGAACACAGAGGTCAGAGGTCACTCACGCTCATGGCGTTGTTCAGTGTGTTGTTGTACACACACACTCTGAGCCCAGCGTCGCGCAGACAGTCCTCGAACATCCACAGAGACTCACACACCTTCTGATGGAAGTCCAGCGCTGATTTATCACTCGTGCCGAAGTACAAATAATCTGAATACAGCCTGAAGAGAAACACCACACGCGCACACACACACACACACACACACACACACACACACACACACACACACACACACGCGCACACACACACACACACACACATACGCACACACACACACACACACACACGCACACACACACACACACAATGTCTAGATATATTTTAGTTTAGTTATTTTAGTACTTAAAAATGTTGACCAGATGAAGTAAATATTAAGGTTTTTATATTTTTTACGTAAATGTTCTGTGGTTTTAGTTAGGGTTAAGGGCGTGTGGTGACCTCTGACCTCTCCACGGGGTCTCTGAGGATGGCGATGAATCGTGCGTCCGGCTGCAGCGCGTGAATGAAGTCCTGGACGAGTGCCGGAGGCTCCGCCCCTCTGCTGTTGCCATGGAGATACAGCCAGGCGTTGTTGTCCCACATAGTGGAAGCGCTGGCCTCACCTGTCAATCAAACACACACACACACACACATTTAACATGGAAATGAAGCCATGCTTTAATGATGCTATTCAGAGAGGATGATGAGTTTTTTCCATCTAGGACCGAACTTTTCCTTCAGAACAGTGTGTACGCGCTCCACACACACTGTATTACACTGTATATTAATCGTTAGTATTAAAACACTAGATGCAACCACTGCATGTTATTCATTTTTTAAGTAACTGATTAAATGACTGATAAATTAAGAGTCAGCCCAGACATGAATACATCTAATTACTGTAAAGTGTGTTATTCTGTGAGGCGCAGGCGTGAGGACAGTACCAGTGATGATGTTGCTGCTGGAGTTTCCCAGAAGGCTTTGCTGTATCTGAAGGGTCACCGGGTCAAACAGGTCCAGATAATGGTCCAGCGGGAAACGTGTGTGAGGACGTCCACCGTATTGAAAGACTCCTGCACACACACACACACACACACATCCAGCACATTTATGAGCATCAACAGGACAACATAAAACACACTTAAGCAGACACCAAGACAAAGAACACTGAGCACTGGACAGTTATATATACTTTACCCACAATGCATCTTGTTGATACAGTGTCAGTATACAGACATTTATAAATCTGTGTCAATGTTAGATTGGATCTGGAAATATTTTCTAGACCTGGTATAAATATCTCTTTTCATAATTATAAATTAATTGCATTATGGGAGTGAATCACTCTCAGGGCGACTTTATCTGTGTGTTTCAGTTCAGACGCTTCTTGTTTTCACTGGTTTAGACCCAGTTCTGGTCTGTTTCTTTAGTGTAATGACAGTGAGATGACGCGTGAGACACACAGGAAGCGCACCGAGCCTCTTCCTGCTCCACCAGTGTGGCTCTTTGGGCTGTGTGAGCTGGACGTCCGGGTGAAGCCTCAGGCGCTCGTACAGGTCCGTCGTGCCACACTTGGGCTGACCGATGATGTAGAAGTAGGGCAGACAGCGCAGCCGCTGCAGTTTCCCATCATGCCGTGTTACCAGCTGTCTGAAGGAGACGCTCAGCTGCTCAAAGATGTGCTGTATGGGTCTGAAGGAGCGTCCGAACAGGTTTGACCCGTACGGATCCACGCTCACGTCTCCACGCAGCTCCTGGAACCAGCAGGGGTTCTTAACGTCCGGCAGAAAGCGCTTCGGAGCCACAGAGAACATCTGCAGACACAGAAGAGACGTCACTCCGACTCAGAAACACATAATACACTCGTCAAAACAGATTCTATTGTTGTGCATGAGGAGAGAATTCAAGAGAGAGCAGAATTCAGTCAACGCTCTCTCAACAACAACACTCCGGTGTTTCAGCGATGACTCATCTGAACGCCTCTGATTGGCCAGCTATTCACTTTTTGAATTTCACATAAAAAATCTAGTGTTTAATCATGTCTAAATATTTATTCAAATGCAAATCTTAACAATAAGTAAGCAGGTCTGACCTGCAATAGCATTTCGAGAAACTCAACTAACAGATATATGTCTATTAATTAAAGAGAGTTTACAAATAAAAATACTTTTTTTCCGACCACATAAAAACTCTAATTTGCCTCTTTGCATTGGAATTTAAATCCTTTTCTGCATCTTAACCTTAAATACTACACTAATCATAATAGAAATATTAGAAATATTCCATAATCTATAAAAACACTTCCTCCAGTGAAAAAGTGTCCAGATCAAGCAGTGTTTAAACAGCTCTAAACTAATACGTGTCTGGATTTTGATGTGAGAGACTTCTTCACTGGAGGAAGTGTTATAGATTATAAACTATGTATTTGAGTTAAAATCATCTTAATGCTGTCTGTAGCTGGAGACGCTGAACTCACATGTTCCTCGAGGATGATCAGCTCGCTGACGTCAGGAACACGTCTGGCTCTGAACTCCACTTTAGCTGAGATGCTCTGCACCACGTCTCTGAGGGCGTCTTCACTCAGGTCCTCCTCCATCAGATATGGATCGAAGAGCAGAGTCTTCCTCTTGCAGGACAGCATGTAAGACGCCGTGATGAAGACGAGGAGGAGGATGAAGCCGCAGACTTTCGAGCACCAGATGCATGATGCAGACCTGCGCTGTGTTTCATGATCAACCTTCTGCACACACATTAACAAACATCATCACATCTAACACAGTGTGTTCTGACACAATAAAAGCTTGAGGGTTTAACTCTTACAAGTGAGGAAACTCAAATATAACTACTACAATTTCACTATAAAAAGAAATGCATTAACTTATTATGAAATATCTATTTTTATGAGCATGTGTTTACCTTCAGGTGGACAGCGCTGAACTCAAACTCACTGATCATGACAGAAACAGAACCTCGAGATCTGGAACACGTCACAGGAACTGAACTGAGAACCACAGAGACTCTGTCAGTGACACCAGACTGATACTCCACAGAGGAACAGAAGCACAGTAAAGCAGTTTCATAAACCATACACAACCAGATTCACCATCATGATATCAGAAACAGATCCTGCAACAGAAACAGATCCAGAACTTTAATTCAGATCCTGATCCTGTACGAGTCCCTAACTCCAGACAGAGACGCTTCACGCACACACACACACACACACACACACTCACACACATACACACACACACACATTATACATCTGTATCTGGCTGCTCTGAATGTCTGTTTACATGGAAATCCAACAGGAAATGACCAGAGATTTCAACAGGAACAGGAAGTGATGCGGATCCCAGAGTGAATTCAGTTCTACTGTACACAGCTGAAACAGACGTGAAGAGCTCATGAACTATTGATGAGGGTTAAACGGCTCTCGTCACTGCTGATGGTTTATTCAGCAGCCGCACTGAAGATGATGATGATGATGAAGCTCATACTTCATACTAACAAACACAGACAGAAAACATCGACCCAAGCGTCTGTGATGAAGCGACGATTCACACCGAACTCAACACCATTCATCTGAAGATTCACAGGATTCAGATTCACGTCTTCATCACAGCAGCACAGATATCAGCCAGAGATACTGAAGCACAGAAGAGTCGAACATGACCAGATCTCACGGCATTGACTTTCCTGCTCTTCTGCACGAGGCGCACGAAGTGTAAAGATGGTAAATCATGGTAAGAAGGAGTTTCATCACAGCTGGTACAGAATCAATCAGAAAAGAGCAGTAAAAGAGAAGAAAAGACACCAGACCATGAATCAGGATTTCACCCTTCGCTCCGCTGGACTCAACAGAGACTCTGCATGTGTTATTAAAGCAGCGTATGAACCACAGACACATACCATCAGACTGACGTCCTCTAGAAAACATGCAACCCTGATGATCTGACATTTCCAGAACAGCTTTAGTCTCGAAATGAAAGGTGCTTTACAAAGAAATGAAGTATTAAATGATAAACATCTGCTCTGCTTCTGATCTAACTGGTGAGTATGGTTTTAAAACCCTACACAGAACAGAGACAGACCTACTGAAAGTTTGTAATGATCTGCTTCTTGCCTCTGACTCGGGTGACCATAACATCTCGATCTCTCGTGTGGAGCATTGTGTCCGCATTAAGGTTATGTGTTGGATTGGTTTCGATCATATTTGTCTGGTAGAAGCTTTTTTGTTTGCCTTCTGCGTGTTCTGTGTGTTTCTCACGTGGGGTCCCCCAGGGCTCCATTCTGGGGCCTATTCTATTTTCTTTATATATACTTCCACTAGGATTCATTTTCAGGAAGGGTTATATTTAGTTTCACTGTTATGCAGATGATACATAATTATATCTGCCATTGAAACAAAATTATCCACATTCTACAGTGACCCTTTTGTGTTGCCTTGAGGAAATGAAAGCCTCCATGGCAGTATTTTTTTTTTAATTGAATGAGGATAAGACGCAAGTTATATTGTTCACTCCAGAGGGTGCTTTTGACATTTGACAGATTCAGCCTCAGAAATCTTCAATAGTTCTTTAACAATTTAGCACAAGGACAAGAAACATACTGAAATCACTCAGAAATAAAGCCCTGGAGTCACTAAACACTGCATCACTTCTCAGGGAAGAAGCAGCACATGCTTATTGGTGGACCATATATTCATTTAGTATTTTATGATGATTTAAATAAATTCAAGATGATTTCAAGAAGTTAAACTTTATGATTTGATCGGATCGAACTCGGATTTCAAATGAACAAATAACAGATTAATTTCTGCTGATAAACCGCTGATTTACTGTATTTCACATCAACTTCAGGCACAGAATCAATACCAGCTCACGTACCCTTCAATCAATCAATAAATCAATCAGTCGATCGATCGATCCATCACTCACCGTCATAATCCGAAGATAGAGAAACTTTCCTCCTCGGAGACGATCAGCTGTGCGCGTCCCCGCTGCCGCGCGCTCATCGCTCAACTCTCAGAGGGGGCGGGGCCACAGCGCACGACTATAATAACAGCACGTGAACCAGAATAAATCTTTCTGTCATTTTATGTCAGTAAATGTAACCTTCACACAGTACTATTTACTAACCTTACCATTAAATGCTTATACACAACAATATGAAAAATTATGGACACGGCATGGACTTAATAGAAAAACTGATGATGTTGTATAACACAGAAGTGATTTATCAAATCAGACTTAATATAACACGACTAAAATACCACTGACCTCCTTCCTTATGAACACTGATCAGTCTGTTTATATCTCTATCCTAACGATTATATCATAAATCACATTATAAAACACACCAGCCTATCTGAGATCAGCAGAATCAGGAAGTTTCAGTGTGATATATCTACCAGATTTTGCTATACGTTTGATTTCATCATATAATAATGCTGTTAATAGTGTTCCTCGTCTGTTTGATTACATCTCTTCTATATGCACATAAACTGACAGTCACCACTGATAAACTACTACTAGATACATTGACAAAAACTTAATTTTCTGTAAAGCTGTTTTGCAACCATTTAAATTAATTTAATCTTGAATTTAAGTAAAATCAGACACGATTTCTTAACAGAAGTAGATATCTGCACCAATTAGCCATGATTTACATCCAAGTTTGTGTAAAGATGATGGACTCTGAGGCTGGAACACAACTAATGCAGTGGAAATACTGTCCACACACAGATTCACCGTGAACTTTAATTCAGATGATTTCAGAACCAGAACAGAGAATAAACTCTAGATTCTGTATGACAAAAGAGACGGGTAGAATGTCATGTGACCTTTGACCTTCTGTTAGACAAGCCTTCACTTCTGAAATGATGACACGGATCAGTTTTCACACTCCTTTACAGTTTACAGACGTGCTGTATGTTGTGAGATTGATTAATCGTACTCTCTGTGTTTGATGTAATGAAGCAGAACCTCGAGGTCCAGAATGTTCCAGTGCATCCGCCAGAAACTGAGCTCATTTTACTTCCTCTAGTCAGTCACATGATTTCCTGTTCAGAGACAAACATCCTGTGGCTACAGTGGGTTCACATTCTGATGGAAACACAGCTACAGAAGCAGCTAAACTATCTGTTACATCAAAACACACTCAGTTACAGGAATAAACCTGCAGAACATCAAATATATCGATCAATCAATCCTTGCTTCATGAGTAATCAGCAGCTGTGTGCTAGTTCAGCATGACTCCTAGTGTTTACAGGTCTCCGGGATCTTCTCAGCTCCAGATCCTGATCCGGTTTCTCCTTCAGAGACAGTTATTCAGAAGAAATCTGGAACAAATCTTGAAAAGGTTTTGTGATCTAGTCTGGATCTGCATCAAACCTTCAGCATGTGCTGATGCTCTAAACCTTGTGGAAGGGTTGGGATTCCTTTGATCCAGAAAAACTCCTGATCCCGGAAGGACACAACATATATCATGCGGTGTATGCAGACATTTACATTTTGCATCTGATTTGTTTAACTGTTGCACAGACAGAAGCAGGACATCTGTTTAATCTTTCAGTAAAAAAGGGCC
Organism: Carassius auratus; assembly: GCF_003368295.1. Taxonomy (NCBI): domain Eukaryota; kingdom Metazoa; phylum Chordata; class Actinopteri; order Cypriniformes; family Cyprinidae; genus Carassius; species Carassius auratus. The sequence goes on along the minus strand of NC_039279.1, from coordinate 2,400,372 downwards.
CCAAGAAAATAACCCCCCAAACATGGTCAATATCAACCAAAATTATATTTAATTTCAGCCGTCATGACTGTATTTAATTATAGATTACACCATCAGAGAGGAATCAGTCTAACACAGCATCTAACAATGCTTGTATTTATTTATTTCTGATTTAAAGAAAGTGAAATTAATGTGTTATATTGTTTCTGTCTCTTCAGATACACATTAAAATAAGCCCGTTCTGTTCTAGCTGTAGTTATTTAGTGTTTGATGTGTAGTGCTGTAATCCGGATTTATTCATCTGCTGCAGTGTGAAACTGGATCAGGATCTGAAGTGAAGTGGATTACCTGCTCCTGGATAGTTAGTAAAGCTTCCTGAAATCTGCTGTGGTTGAGATCAGACCCTACAGATTCATTCACTATCACTCGATTATTCACACGACACAGAAACAGAATAAAGATCTTCATTTACTCCTCGACGCCGAGTCGCAGCTCTTTTCAAATCAAACTGAAGAACACAAAACATCTCAGAATTCAGCAGATCCACAGAACTTACTGATGTTTGTGCTGTTGATTTCCCTCCAAAATGATGTCACTTCCTGGAGGATGATGCTTTGGTTTGATGTGGACAGAAACCATTTTAAATCAATGATAAATAATGAAAATGTGCTGCATAACCAAAAACACCTCAAACTCATTAAATCGGACGTAAACCAAACACAGAGTCTCTCAGCTGACTGAAGGTTTATTTAAGAACAGAAATAAAACCTCGTGTGATGTGTGAACACACACTTCATCCGTTCCACAGCAAACACAAACACTCTTCGCTCCTACACACACTCTCTTTCTGACATGCTGTTTTCACAAAGTTTCATTCCTCATTAATATCAAGCATTGTTAATTATAATCATTAATAAGTGCAGCAGAACGTGACACTGAATAATTCAGTTTGACTGCGGTTAAAGTGCACTCTTCTCTCGTCACTGGAAGAAAAACTCCTCTTCAAGTTTTTAAACATGTCTGAAACACTGTGACAGTGACCTTCGTTCATCTTCCTCTGGAGGAAAGAAACTGTAAACGTCACAGCGTTGGCCTTCAGAAACCTTTATGACACTTCATCAGAACTAAAACAGACCTTCATCCAGAGAGAAACTACTATTCCAGAATCTCAAGCTCAGCTGAGAATGATAAAGACTAAACAAGCGTAACTCTGAAAGCACTAAAAGTCTCCATGAGCGTCGAGCGGATCTGTAACAGCTCATGAGAAATACACCAGAACAACACAAACAGGCTAAAATCTGAAGAATTAGAGGTGAACACCACCCCGATGATGAAGATGAAGAGGATTCCAGTGGTTTAGAAGGACAGGATGGTCCTGCTGATGATGTCCACACACTCTCTGACCTCATCCTCCTTTATAATGAGGGGCGGGGCTAGCCTGATGATGTCACCGTGAGTGGGCTTGGCCAACAGACCGTTGTCACGGAGACGAAGACACACCCTCCAGGCATCATAGTCTGTGTGAGATCAGAGGATTAGAAACGGATTATCACACACACACACACACACACACCAGATCACACACCTGCACAGAAACACAGATCTCCATTATAAACATACGATGATCACAGTGACCTGCTCAAACAACATCGTGGACTGAATCTCTCACAGCTGATGTTTTTAGTCGCTCATGTTCCTCAGATCATCAGCGCTCGTCCTTCACATCAAACATCACTCTGTTTAACCGGACGAGCGACTCCAAGTGTTCAGCTGCTGCCCAGCCCTTACTACACTTAAAGGAACACTACACTATTTCTGAAAACAGGCTCATTTTCCAGCTCCACTACGCAGCGCCTGAGAACAACATCCCTGCGTCTGCTGAACTCATGCTACGGCAGGAGAGCTCCTCCATTATTACACCAGACTGAGAGGATAGTTTCTAGCAATATCAGCCGAGAAAATCACAACTTTTAATTTTCTGTCGGTCTTAGAACACAATGTTACTACAGAAGAGGCAAGTTTTAAATTGTTTTAAGATGCTAATGGTCTAATGAGATTCAATGATCTATGCTAAGCTAAGCTAAAAGTGCTACCGCTAGACACAGAGATCGGTGAATGGATTTGAAATCTCTAGGTGAAAAACAGTGCAGTGTTCCTTTAAGACTGCAGCCGTGGAGATGAACCTGAGGAAACACTGATGTGGATCTGAAGCTGTAGACTGGTCTGAATGCTGCTGGTTTTGTGGTGGTTCTGGTTCTGACCTTTGGTCTCTTTGATGATGATGGCGTTCAGGAGGCCTTTCCCACGGACGCCGCTCACGATCTCCAGCGGAAGCTTCCTGAGCTCAGAGCGAAGAATCTGACCCATCAGATCCGCATTCTGAGCCAGACCCTCCTCCTCCAGAACCTGAGGAGAACCAGAGCGTGAGCACACACACATACACACACACACACACACACACACACACACTCACACACACCTCCAGAGCAGCGATGGCGACGCGGCAGGCCAGAGGGTTTCCTCCATACGTGGATCCGTGTTCTCCAGGTTTGATGGTCAGCATCACCTCATCATCACACAGAACAGCAGAGACCTGACACACACAGATCATCAGCGAACGCACGTGTGTGTGTGTGTGTGTGATAGAGTGTGTGTGTGTGTGTGTGACTCACCGGATACACTCCTCCTGACAGAGCTTTACCCAAAATCACCAGATCTGGTCTCACCGCCTCGTGGTCCACAGCCAGACGCCGTCCAGTGCGGGCCAGACCGGTCTGCACCTCATCAGCAATGAACAGAACCTGACGCGCGCACACACAGAATTTACTTTTTTTTAAAATGAAAGTAAAAATGCACAAAGTTTCCTGTGAGGGTTAGGGTTAGGTGTAGGGTTGGTGAAGGGACATAGAATATACAGTTTCTACAGAATAAAAACCATTACACCTATGGGATGAACACACTTTACACAAAAACAAACATGAGTGTGTGTGAGAGAGAGAGAGTGTGTGTGTGTGTGTTTGCTCACATTATGTTTGGTACATAACTCCCGGACTTTGGTGAGGTAACCAGGGTCAGGAACGATCACACCTGCTTCTCCCTGGATCGGCTCCACCATGAACGCAGCCACGTTTGGATCCTGAAGTGCTTTCTGCGCACACACACACACACACACACACACACACACACACAGATGATCGGGAGGAAACTAGTTGAGCTGGTTACAGGATTATTTCAACAGAAAATAACAGCCGAGTCATTAACTACTCCGCCTCGTGTCGGTCCACACCCAGAAGACTTTTGTTCATCTTCAGAACACAAATGAAGATATGTCTGATGACAGAACACTGTCAGATTTCCTTCCTAACTAACACTTTGATTTTCATTTTCATTTTGGGGTGAACTAAGCATTTAAGATACAGGTTCATATTTATTATTATTATATCACAATTATAATTTTCATACAGTACTACTATACTAACAAAGATCATTAATGACTTACTGAATATCTTATTTATGGTTATTGCTATTAGTAAATAAAAGAAGAAACACTGTTACTACTGTAATATTTCTGTTACTGTATTTTGCGTTCGGACAGTGCTAATGTTTAGTGTTTATTTCTTCTGCGAGGCGCTGCAGACGGAGCTCATGAACACAGATCTGAACACAGTACCTGGAGCGCAGTGATGTCGTTGTACGGGATCAGCTCGAAGCCGGGCATGAAGGGTCCGAACCCCTCGAAGCTGCTGGGGTCCGTCGAGCTGGAGATGGCAGCCATCGTGCGACCCCAGAAATTCCCCGCTAAGGGAGACGAGCAGACGAGAGACTTCTGAATGATATCAAACTCCTGTAAATAAACCTCATCGTTCCTGACGGTGAGCTGCTGTCTTACCTGCAAACACGATCTTCGCCTCATATTTCGGGACGCCCTTGACCGTGTACGCCCACTTACGGGCCAGTTTACAGGCCGTCTCTCCGCCCTCCACACCTTCAACACACAAGAGCAGCATCAGAGCACTGTTCTGACCGTCGGGTCAGTCGTGTGCGGTGTGCTGACCGCTGTACCTGTGTTCATGGGCAGCACTTTATCGTATCCGAACAGGCGTGTGATGTACTGCTCGTAGACGCCCAGCACGTCGTTGTAGAAGGCTCTGGAGGTGAGCGTGAGCCGCGAGGCCTGCGCCGTGAGCGCCGCGATGATCTTGGGGTGACAGTGACCCTGGTTTACAGCGCTGTACGCACTCAGGAAGTCAAAGTACCTGCGGCCCTCCACGTCCCACACGTGAACCCCTGCAACACACACACACACACACACACGCACCGAGTCTTTACACAAGTGTGAGGAAACAAGTCAAATCTCATATATTCTCATAATTCTGACCTTCCTCTGAATTCTGAGTTTATATCTTGTAATTCAGAATCATGAGAAAAGTCTGCTTTGTGACACAAACTCATAGTCTGAGAGAAAAGCGGTCCGAGCTGTGGATGAGGATGCTTCCCAGAGTTCAGTGCGTGGCCTACCTTCTCCTCGCTCCAGGGCCACGGGCAGCGGGTGATAGTTGTGAGCGCCGTATCGATCCTCTCGAGCGTAAACCTCTTCTGGTGTCAGCTGACGCTCCGCTGGTTTGGCTCTGGACGCCGCGGAGGACGTGCGTGTCCCAGAATGCACTGCACGGCTCAGGACGGGCGGCACGCCTCTCATCAGACTCTTCATGCTGTTCATGACTGTTCACACGACATACATCATTTAGACTTCACTCACATCTTTAGTTCAAATACTCTGAAGACTTCTCACAGATTTAGTTTGTTGCATGACTGCACCTTCCTGTAGGTTTACATGCTTAACACATACTTGTTTACAAGCTGCTTTGTTTACAGGGTTACCAGGGTAACGGCAGCTGCTATGAAATAATGATTTGATAAAATGTATTATTATTGTTATTATAACTTAAGAACTGTGCAATATATTTGTGTCATAATTTGTTCAAGTTAGACCGATATTGTATTAGATTAATAAATATGTATATGTATCTGTGTGTGTACGTGTAAAGACCTCTAACTAGCTTGCTCTATTCTTTTTATTTATTATATTAGTTAAAATCTCATGCTACGTGTACTGTGTTAACCTAACTGAGACTTGTTATAGCACTTATATATCATTGCTCTTTTGTTGTTTTTGATCGCTTCCACTGTCTTCATCTGTAAGTCGCTTTGGATAAAAGCGTCTGCTAAATGAATAAATGTAAATGTAAATAAAACTGTAGGATTTCATCAAAGAAATAACATTTACTAAAAGATTTACAAAATGGATTCAATTTCTGGATTCAAGTTTCTGATGTTTTATGAATAATTCATGAAGTGACATCACTCTATTAGTTATCAACGCTGTTCATATGGAGACACTTTTTACCATCTAATTTAATTCCTTATGAGGAAAATCACTTTTAATCATCTGCTTCCAATATTATTGAAGTAAAACGATTGTGAATCAGCAATGCTGAAAAATGTGACAGTATTTTTCTTGATGACTGTATAAATGCATAACTATATAATAATGAACACAGATGAAGAGAGCTGTGCTCGGGATCACCAGCTCATGAAAGAAACTGATGAACAGACAGAAACCAGCAGACCGGCCTGTGTTTCTCATTCAGACGCTCACAATGAGCCGCAGAGCTCATCCTCATCATCTTCATCATCCTCATCCTCATCCTGACAGATCACAGACACCTGCTGATATCAGATCAGTCTCACAGCCATCAATTATTACACCGGTTCCTTAGAATCTTTCCACTAACAGTCACTTATTTATAGAGACACATGATCACATGACATATCAAATTTAGCCTAAAGCAGTGATTGGCTAAAAACTAACTGCCCTCGACACGCCCACTGCATGACCTGCCAAGGGTTAAATAAAGACTCACTCTCTCTCTCTCTCACACACACACACACACACACACACACACACTCACTCACAGTCTCACAGACACACACACAGACACATACATACACACACACACACACACACAGACACAGACATAAACGCACGCACACACACACACATTTTTTTATGAATACAGTTATACAGCAGTCAAGAGAATTTACCAATAAAGTAACAATTTAAATACATGAAAATAATATTAACATGACGTTGGTGAATATCGCTGATTAAACTCCCAGCGAATCCTTCATGAATCTGCATCTTCACCTTCATCAGTCTAACCCTCATCATCTTCCTCACTGCTGCGCCTCATTAACATACTCGTGTTTATGAATATTCATCAGCCCTCACTGCATTATTAATAACCGCGCGGTGTCTCTGTCTGACCCGTATGTCTGTCTGTCTGCGGGTTTATATGTGTGTGTGTGTGTGTGTGTGTGTGTGTGTGTGTGTGTGTGTGTGTGTTGTGTTGTGTTTTACCTGCTGCGGGTCCGTGCGGATCGGTTCTGCTCCTCCCGCGTGTCTCACACTGCCTCGTCTAGACGGATTATCAAGTGCACGCATACACGTCACGCTACGTCATGACGCAACCGGCTTCAGCGCTTTGAATGGTAATCACTTTCAGCATCAACGTGAAACATCCTAATACTGTATTGGTTTTATTGCGACTGTAATTGATTAATCTGAAGTGACTGCGTGTGGGAACAGACTGAAAGTGTGATGCAACACTAGTCATTCGTCTCCCCTGATAAAATTTTGGCCAGATATTGTCTAAAATTAGTAATCATTTATTCATTTGGCAGACAGTAAAGCAATTTACAGTGCTTGAAACATACATTTTCAATGCTAATTCAAATGTAGTTTGGGCAGAGTTATGAATTGAAATATTATTATTAGTAGTATTATTATCATCATCATTATAATCGAAAACATACGAAAAACGTCCTTGTGTATTTTATTTTATTTTTGGATAGCAGCATCTATGTGCATTTCCAACATTTAGCAGCTGGACTTCATTTCCCAGAAGCCCCTGTGGCCAGTGTGCCGCGCGTGCGCAGTCGCGTCAGCAGTGTATGATAGCTGAGAGAGATGAGGACAGATCTGGAGAAACAGAGGAGGTGAGAACTAGCAAGCGATTTACAAAATAAAGTTATTCATTAAATATTGCAGGACACTTTCATTGCGTTGCATAATAATAACGACCTATAATAAGATATGAATTTGGCCATGTACTGACAAGAGTCTTACACAACAGATCGAATAGATTTGATATGGTACCATACTACCATACTCCATACTGTTCATAGTATGCACACTTTCTGTAGACACACTACATTAGCCAAAATCTGAAGTACACATCCACTGGCTGAATTACTCTCTCCATTTCTGCTGTATCTTTACATGATATGTGACAAAAAAAAAAAAAAAAAAAAAAAAACACAAATATATATATATATATATATATATATATATATATATATATATATATATATATATATATATATATATACACTGTATTTTCTTTTTCTCTATATTTATTACTATATTGTTATAATTATTTTTAAATTTATTGTCTATTGTCTGTATGTTTGTCTGCGGCTCCACCTGCTGGTGCGTGATGGTACTGCACACACACACACACACACACACACACACACACACACACACACACACACACACACACACACTCATCCAGGCCACACAGGAAAAAAGGGGCCTATTAGTAGAGCAGTAATTCATACCCTTAACGTACTAAATTGTAGGCTTACATATTGGGGTAAAAAGGTACAGATGTCCTTTTAAGAGAAATGCTACAGTGTCAAGCTGCTGTACCCCAAAAGGTACAACATAGAAAGATCTAGAACCTCACTCTGGGGCCGTGAAAATAATTAAAGGTTCACTTTCCCTTTTCTTCATTTTCTCAATATCTCCATCTCTCCCTTTTGTTCCTGACCGGTCACTTCTTCACCAGCAGGTCTAATGTTCTGATTTCAGGATGTTATTAGCACAGAATCTTATTTATCTTAAAATGACTTCACATACCCTAGATTTAACAAACCTCTATTACATACAAATATATACTAGCAGTCAAAAGATTTTTAAGGTTTTTATGCAAGAAGTCTTCTGCTCACCAAACCTGTATTTGCAAGAGCAGCAAAAACAGTGAAATATTATTCTAATGTAAACATCTGTTTTCTGTGTGAATCTGTGTTAAAGTGTAATGTATTTCTGTGATGCTCCGCTGTATTTTCAGCATCATTCCTCCAGTCTTCAGTGTCACATGATCTTCAGAAATCAGAATAATATGATGATTTACTGCTCAAGAAACATTTCTGATTATTATCAGTGTTGAACACAGATGAGTAAATCAGGATTATTTGATGAATAAAAAGATCCAAAGATCAGCATTTATCTGAAATAAAAAGCTTTTGTGACATTATACATGCATTAGAACAAAAGCTTGGAGTCAGTGTAATTAAACACACACACACACACACACACACATACACACACTCTCGCTCTCTCACACAGAGTGTGTGTGTGTGTGTGAGAGTGAGTGAGAGAGAGATAGTGTGTATGTGTGTGTGTGTGAGTCTGTGTGTATCGGAAGGCTAATAGTATGGAATAGTAATGGAGCTGCATTAATGTCCTCCATGAGTGGTGTGTGAGCAGTAGGTGGCGCTGCAGCAGGTTCTTACACTGAGAACAAAATATAATCAAAAAATGACACAAATAGTCAGTTTTCAACAAGTAACAACAAATCAAGAGTTGGATCAAATCCAAGAATTACAAAAACTAAAGAAACAGATATAAACCACAGTTACCACAGGTTATATTTTCTAAGGTTAGTGTACAATTGTTTTCAGTCAGCCAAAATGATGATGATGTGACGTCACACTCTATCCAGTCACATGACCTCCCCAGAGCTCCTCCCCCAATCAGAACATCTGAACCCTCTGTAAGTCCCGCCCCTTCCTCCGGTCATATAATCTTCACGTAAAAGATTCATATAGAGTGTTTACACATCTACAACGCTGAGCTGTGATTGGCTGAATCATCTGAGTCTCCCAGCATGCAGTGCTGCTGTTGGAGAGCAGCTGATCTCAGTGTGTCTGTGCAGGATGTGTGTTAGAGGGCAGAGTAACACATCATTAGGATCTCCTTCCAGTGACGTCAGAGAACAAACCTGTTTCCTCTGAATTCAGTTGATTTTCTGTAGTTCAGCCGCCCACTGTACATGAGCCTGTCTTTCCTGTTGATCTGCGACGAGACGCTCGCTGCAAACATCAGACCTCAGGTGGTTCACTGTAGCTGAGAGCAGCAAGGGTTAATCAGATCTGATGTCGCTCTGTCTGGTCCAGTGACAGTCATCTGAGACATCATGCAGCTCACTGACATCAGCCTGTGATGGGGAAGGCTTCGGTTGACCTTTGACCTCACAGTAACTCTGCAGCGTGAGAGCCACACTGACCGATCACTGACCGATGAGCGACCAGGACACGGTCCTCGTGATTGATGACGTACTGTACAATCTGCACGAACACCTTTATCTACGATGCTTTAGATATTCATAATAAACACGATAGTGCATTGTATCTTTGCATAAATAAATATAACCAGTTTTAAATGCATAATATTTTGTGTTTTAATGCAATGCACTTCCTAAAAGTGTAACAATGACTAGATGATTCTGATCACCCTGGTTACTGTCACGAGATCACACACGCATTACACGCTGCATTACAGG
>NC_039279.1:2380704-2385704 GCF_003368295.1 Carassius auratus | reverse complement strand
CACCAGCAGCTCCACATACACCCTGCCTTCCTTTCACCACAGTCTGAGATCAACATGCAGTTCTCATGTCCGTACTGAGATTTTAAAAGTGTGACGATACCAGCATTTCATCTCGGAGTGGATTCTCAAACAGCTCTGATTGGCCGTTGTGTTCATGTGCTCGACAGATATGTCTGTGATTGGCTACAGTGATCATCGCTTCACTCTCTTACACAGATACACACAGAAGCGTTGTAAAGCAGCATCAGTCTGTGAGCAGATATATTATGCTCAGCCCTCAGTAAACGTACTGACCTCCAGCCTGAGAGTTTCTTTAACACAACAGAGGAGAACAAAAGAGAAGCAGGAGGGCCGAGCTCACAGGAAGAGCCTGTGGACATTCACAAGCAACACAGCTGTGTCTGAGAAAACAAAGAGCCAGAAATAGAGCCGTCTGATTGGTGGCAGGCTGCCAGAGGCTGAACATCTGTGTGTTGAGAGTGTTTTGGTTACTCGCTCTTAACATGAATCCCTCGCACCCCATGAGACCTCTGAGCAACTACTGTCAGAAAACACCTCGCCAGCGGAGCGATAAATCATGGAGTTACTCATGATGAGACCTGACAAACATGACATACTACACTCTAATACTCATCTATACTACATAAAATTACTCACACTCTACATTCTTAATCTATACTACACTCTTTATACTTCCACTCTGTATTACATACTCAATACTCACACTCTATACTACACTCTAATACTCATCTATACTACATACTCACACAATATACTACATACAAAACACTCACACTACATTGTTTATCTATACTCACACTTTATACTACATACTCAATACTCACACTATACTACTGTACTCTTTATACTTCCACTCTATACTACATACTCGGTACTCACACTCTCTATTACATATTCAATACTCACACTCTTTACTACTCTTTATACTTCCACTCTATACTACATACTCACACTCAATATTACATTCTCAATCTGTACTACATATTCTATACTCACACTCATATTACTCAATCTAAATCTTAAGTTTGCTTCTACTACACATACTGTAGCATGTGTAACTGGGTATCGTTCAAAAATATAGTGATACCTTCACTTTGATACGGTTCCTGAACAGTAATTTTCTTTGATACCAATTTTCTGACATTAGTTTTAACAAGATTACATCACACATTACCTGTCCTGAGCGACTGCACAGAGGAACAAGATGAAACCAACACAATAAATCAGAGCAAATAGTTTCTAATGTATTGTTAATGTATTGCTTGCCACTGTTTTTGATAATAAATATGAAGACCAGCTGTTTTCTGAGAGGAGTGGTTCTGGAGACAGTCTCAGAACACACACGAGCTGCTCATCCGTGCCCCTCAGCTCAGAGACGCTCGCACCTGTGCCTGACGCTAAAGCAGCAGATGTTGAGGGCAGCACACTTTCTATTTCAATCTCTCATGGAGCTGAAGATGCGCTGATCCAATCAGTGAAGGGGCAGATGCAGAACAGAAAGATGTGTGATCGTGGTGTATTTGCACTTACCCATGATTCCAAAGGAGAAGAGGGCCGTCCCTTGGCTCATGGTCGGCGGCTCATGCTGTGGAAACACACAGATGGATCAGATGCACCACCAGCACACGGGCGACAGGAAACCCCTCCGAGTGCCTTCTGACTAGTGCACATCATGTAAACCACAACTACAGCTCGCTCGAGCGCACGTGTGACATCATCGACTCAAACACGACAAACAAAGCCTTCACAACCACAGGAGTCGGTACAGAACATACACTCATTTCTGGGTTACTACAAGTCATACAATTACTATTCAAATGTTTAATCTAATTAACTATATGAATGCTCTAATTAATAACATATTTAGTAAACATCACAGAAAATAGCTTTTGAAAGAAGATTCACTATTGCATATTAGTGATGATAAACAGATATTAATGGGTGATACAATTGAATCAATACTCCAGATACGAATCTTTATGAGTGAGTCATTTAGTCATTCATTCAAGCGATTCATTCAAATGGATGATTCATTCAGAAACAAAGCAAGTGACTCTCTTTCTGAGTCACTGAATCATTCGTTCAGAGGTGGATTTATTCACAGATCTGATAAAGCTTAGACTGAACTACTTGTGTGTGAGAAAATGAGTAAAACAAACCAAATTTGATCTAAAATGTAAGACCATAAGAACTTCTTGTATTAATTGCATGTGGTGCAGACATCTGGTTAAAAGCAGAACTCTCGCTGGTGCAATATTTTTTAACTTTATCATATGATATAAGTATAAGAGGGTGATTTATTTTTTGCCCTCATATCTTGAATTTAAGGCTCGTATAACTGCATTCTAACAGTTAACCGTCCTGCATCAGGCTTCCTCAGAAACCTGAGAAGACAAAAATGTGTGTGTGATGGATCTGATTACTCAGAATGTGTTTGGATCTGGGTCTTGGACACTGATAATTAGGGAGTTAATAATGCACGACACCTGACGACGCGAGGTCTTACCAGCTGGCACAGACTCGGTGGAGGCTACATCAATCGACGGGCTTCTTCTCCAGGGTTTTAGTGTGAATAATCAGCACAGCTACACACATGTTTGCCACAGACCATCCCAGTGGCAGGACCGATGGAGAGGAGCTCATCATTGATCCGATCCGATCTCACATCAGTATCGCTCTTCAGATCTGCACAGAGAACAGGACACAAACATCTCTGGGTGAAGCAGAAACGCTTTTTGAAATCCCCTTCAGGGAACATTATCATCTTCATGAATTACAAAACTGCACTGCCAATCTTTGAGCGAGAAATTCAGATTGAATTTTCTATAACATTTGCATGGACATCGAGAAGCTTTATGACATCAGACTTTAAAAACAAGGAAAATATCCCCTAACGTAAGCCGAGCCGGGTGCCATGAATAAAAGCATTATAAACTACTAGAAACCACTGGAGACCAGAGCCGAGGTCATGTGATCGAGCCGAAAATAAGTGTGACCTCTCGGTTATCAAAACACACAGCTGGAGGAACCGTGGTTCTAGAGCCGCTGATGGGAGCCAGATGTGCGTTTAGAGCTGAACACTGATCTCCAGACTCATGCATCTGACAGGAGGACATCTCAGAGCTGATGATAACAGAAGATACGGGTGTGTTCGACTCAATAACTGCTCCTGACATGAATACATCGCACGCAGAGCCACACACACATCCAGCGCTCAACATCTAGAAACATGACGAAAACAGATCAAAGATCGACTGATAAAAACCGTGCAACGTGTTAGAATATGTAGGACACATTCGGCCAGCTATTAATTTGATTATCATTTTATATTAACTCATAATACACAAAAGCACAAAAACAATTCAAACAAAAGGTGCATGAAAAGTGATGCGTTGGCATTAAACACGGCTGATGTGAAGGTTCGGTCTGAAGCGTGTGATATCTCCTCACTCACGGGACGCTCGGACAGAGATAAGCTCTATCTGGAGGGCGAGACTGACTTCAGCCGGCGGATACGTGACTCCACGTTCACAAGAGCAATCAGCGAGCGCCACACTTCCTCCGAACCACAGACATCAGAATAAAGCAGCTCCTGTCATCCTCTGAGACACATTCAGCATTAAATGTTGCAAAACAGAGCAATGGCTAACTCATACAGACGGGAATCAGACTTTTATTCGTTTTACATTTATCACATTTTAGGATTTTTCCTTTTGTAGGATTTGTACGACAGACTTCAGATTCCTCTCTGAAAGTATGTGAGCGCAGGCATCGTTCTCGTGCAGAAGACCTGTTTCTGACACGCTAATGACTTTCCTCTGGTGCAAATTATAGAGACGGCGCTTCAAGGAGACACACATGACGAGAACACAGCTCCGGCTCCGTGTGGGAAAGACCCAGAGACCCTGGGAAGTTTATCACTGTGAAAACACGGAGCGCAGAGGGAACACGCTCCTTCCGAGTGTGTTTTGGGTGAACTTTCTGCTACTGAACACACCCACGAGCTCCAACGTTACACACATTCCCAGCGCTCAGCAACTCATTCTGAACATAACTCTTCTCTAAAGCAAAAGCGTGAATAGAAACCCCTCCAGAAAAGGGCAGAAGCGCAGCTCTCCATCAGCAGGGCGTCCTCGAGGGCCAATCAATTAGTCATGTGATCTCCGCAAGCTGACGCTCCTCACGCTCCGGGCCAAACCAAACCAGCGCGCCGCGGGCCGCTAGCGAGGTCGGCCAAGTCTGTGGCAACAGAAACATCACGGATCCTATTGTGAAACACATGTAGAAGTGAACTCCAACCAAACAAGAGTTTCAGACTCCAGAGCCTTTCACAATAACAGCGTAGAGGACGAGGAAAGAGAAGGAGTGCTCACGACGCGTTCATGGACACAGCTGCCCGACCGATTAACACAAACACAAAGACATGCACCGCTTCTCTTCACTCGTGTTCACTCCAGCAAACGTGAAGCTTCTAGAAATGAGTGTGTGTTACTGTAAGCTCATGTGGAAACGGGACGTTTAACAGAGCCCTGGTTAAATTGTTACCAGGCAATAACCCACATTTGCACAGAGAGGCGCAGCGACACACAAAGCCAGCATTCATGCGCTCGCCACAAACCGACAGACGCTCGCGGATCACAAACACACGCTATCCTGCTCACAGTCTGTGTGTTCTGCTGCTTCAATAGAGAATTCACCCCAGATGAGTGTGTGATGTTGGGGTTTCACACAAAAGGAGAAGTTTAGCAGAAAGTTCACGACGCTCTTGAACGTGAATGGATTAGATGCTCTAAAAATGATGAGAATCTAAACATTAGTCCATATGAAAGATGATCGCTGATATTCACAAGTTGATACACGACAGCTGCAATGACTTTCAGTAAATTACTACATCTCAGTCTGTTTCTCAGAAAAAGCATGGTGTGGGTTCAGAAGACTTTGCAGCAGGAGTCGTATGGATAACTGTTTTTGGAGGTCAG
>NC_039279.1:2342162-2380604 GCF_003368295.1 Carassius auratus | reverse complement strand
TAAAGAAAGATCTGAACAGAATAAAACACAGGAAATGTTGGATAAAAAGGACATGCTGCTCGTTATGTAGGTTTCACTGTTGTTTGTGTGGGGTCTAAAGCTGATAATGAGGCTGGATTAGTTACGTTTTTGGAAAGTTCCAGCCTGTGTGTGTTTCTGGGTTTGGGTTTGTTGTGGAAAAAGTCTCCCGATCCCTGAAGGACCGGAAGCTGAGCTGAGCTCTGACTCCATCTACAGGAACATCTGGAAACTGCTGCAGGGGCTAGTTGTCACAGAAACTAAGAGGTTTTGATTTCTCAAGCAGTGGTTTTCAATGTTAGTTTCAAACACCTCAGACTGGTTCTAATGACGACTAAACAATCACACATAAGGAGATACAAAGAACAGACAAGCATCATAATGTTGATTTATCTGACAGAAGCACACAGATCAACAGTACAGATGATATTTCACTGCAAAATATTGTCCGAATGAAATGTGTTCGAGTGGAAATACAGTAGATTGCATTACAGTACAGGTTTAGACATCACAGTTAGATAATGTATTAGATTACTGAATAAATACACCCATGTACATTTCAAACTCAAGCTGATAATATTATATTAGAAGTGCCTTGAAGACTTGGAGTCAAACATCTGATCCGTGAACAGAGGACAGACACAAGTTCCCGATCACACTGCGGTCACTGGATCTAAAGCTTGTGTTTACATCAGTCTCTGTAAGAGTCAGCTCGGTGTGCTCTGTTTGTCTTGGCGCTCCGTCTCCCGATGCTCTTCCTTCTCCATGTATGCCTGCACGGATCTCCAGAGCGCTCGGATGTTGCCCTCGCCGAAGCCCGTGGCACCTCTGCGCTCGATCAGCTCCAGGAAGAAGGTGTCCTCTCCGAAAATAGGCTTAGTGAACACCTGGAGCAGATACCTGTGAAAGCAGGAAAAAACAGTGTGTGTGTCAGGCACAGAGCAGAAAATATATCCAAATCCCATTCCTTCCTCATGTGGAAAAGTCCATCTGCTGTTGTCTCTCTCAGATTAGTTTAGATCTGTTTAAACGCTGCTTGATCTGTGCAGATTTCTCTCCTGATTCAGACCAGAACACGTTTTCACTGGAGGAAGTGTTATTATGGATTATTTGAGTTAAAATCATCTTAATGCTGGATTTGTTTCATCTTGTGTCTTCTCCAGATGTTCACTGATGGACTGGAGTGCTGTGGATTATTGTGATGTTTTTATCAGACTCTCATTCTGACGGCACCCATTCACTGCAGAGCATCCATTGATGAGACACTGATGCAGTGCTACATTTCTACAAACCTGATGAAGAAACTGATCTCCGATGATCTGAGGGAACTTGTGCCTGAACTATTACAGAATATAATAAATCATGTCTGTTTATGGCTTTAGTGTCTCGGGGCGAGTGCTGTTGTTGTTGAATGTCTAGGGGGTTTTGATGAAAACAAAAGCTATTCAAATGTATTATGCATTATATACAGGTAGCATTGTATTTGCTGCATATAAAATGTGCTGCAACATGTATTCCAGAGATAAGTTAACGAGTGTGGGTGGTGTACCGCTGGCCGTCTGTGATCCGTCTGTCCGTGTAGAGATCAGTGTCCAGCAGAATCCCGTACTGACTCAGAGTGTGAGGGTCGTGACCCGCCGCCACGATCTCGTCCTGCTTTCCCACCTGTGGTGTCACGAGCAGAGTATGAACGACTGAACAATATTCAGACACACACCTGAGCTTCCCAGCTCTATCCTAGTACACCTGACCGGCCGAGAACAGTATTGAGGAAGCACACGTACCTCAGTGTAGTACGCAGGCGGAGGAGAGAAGAACTGCACTCCAGACAGACTCAGAGTGTGAGCCGTTCTCACGATGTCCTCGGTGTAGAGCCCAATGTGCTGGATTCCTGCCCCCCGGTGCTGATCCAGAAACGTGTCCACCTGGTTCCTGCCTGAGATCACACCTCTGTTAGAAACAGATCACACACATGTAGGTACATGATAAGGGCACTGTATTAAAGGATTCATTGAAGTGTTACCCTGCTCTGGAAGAGACTCTGCAATCACAAACTTGCAGTCCGGCTCTTTTTCATCTTTGAAGGGCAGTGTGATTCCTGATTCGCTGGAATTCCAGTATTCCATAGCCGTCAGCCGCAGCCCGATCCCGTTGTGGTTCAGCACATATCCCTCATCCACGTCCTCATTCCTGCACAGAACGGGTCATGGGGAATAATTCTGCCAATATTTCGGTAATTTGAGTAATTCCTCAGCATGAGTTCTCATTTGTTGTCATCAGATAGTGATTTTACTGCATTTATGAACTTGGCAGATGTTTTTATCCAAAAGCAACTTGCATTGCATTCACGGTACACACTTGAGTAGTTCATCAAAAACTACCTGTCAGAATCTAGAATAATTCAGATTTTTTAATGCGCACACTTATTTAGGCTGCATTTCTCATTCTTTTCCATGTTGAAAACTGTCATGCTGCTTCATATCTTTGTGGAAACTGTGAAATACATTTTAGATTTCAGACACGTTGCATTCAGTGTATATTCCTCAGATCAGTTCATGCATTCCCTGGGAATCGAACCCATGACCTTGGCGTTCCGCTATACTGATGCCGATCGTTATACTGATATGCAGATGATGTCACTGATACCTGTCGATGAAGAACCTCCGGAAGCCGAAGGTGTCTCGGTACCAGCGGGTGATGTGTGCGGTGCAGCTGCGGGGACACGCGAAGGTGATGTGGTCGAAGTGCGTGATGGGACACTGCGAGTGCCCCGCGGTCTCGGAGTCCGTCTGGACCTGATGGAAGCCCGGCAGGAAGAGCCCCCGGTACCGGGAGCGGTCTATGAGCGTGTGGCACACGTTACCCACCGGCGAGCGGATGATGGAGAAGGTGACCCGGCCGCAGTCATCGGTCACCTCGGTGGGCGGCTGGAGAAACTCACACACACCCCGATCCCGCAGCTCAGCGCTCGCCCGCTGCACGTCCTCCACCTCGAAACACACGTTACTCACGGTGTCCACCGGATAGTGCGCGTGAGCTCCGTACAGACAGTTCAACTCCCGACGATCTCTGACGGAGCTCCAGCCACGTGACTGACGTTCATTCAACCTCTCATTGACCACGAACACGGCCGATCCTCTGCGGAGCGCGAGCTGCTTCGCTCGGTCTGTCAGTCGCGCCGCGAACACGTTAAACTGGAACCGGGACACCAGCTCGTGAGCAACTTTATCCACGTTTGAGACGTGAAGCGAAATATGGTGCAACCGGCTCAAGTAGGCTGCCATGTTTGGGTGACGTCACAGAAAGGGCGTGTCACGTTGTCATGAAAATCGCGTTGCTGTTTATGTGACCTATCTTCATACATGAATGCAGATATTTCTAAATGTATGGTCAAAAATGATTTTTAAATAATTCTTCTGATATTCTGTGTATTTTTTCAATCTTAATATTAATATATACCACGACTACAAGCATTTCAGTTAAGTTTTAAAATAGTTTTATGATTTTTTTTAAACCTACAATAATGAATGTCTAAGGTTGGTTTTCACATGGTGTGGAGCCGTCCAATCAGCGGCGCTGCGTCTAGTCACGTGCACGTGACGCGGAGCGAGAAGCTGGTCGTTTTTATTTTGTCAGCTCCGCCATTAAATCCGCATCCAAATCAACATTCAGAGATTAGAAACAGTATTCATCGACATAAAAACGCCGTTCAACGATTTATATAAGGATAAGAGATTAAACGACACAATGAAGGTCGAATAACAAATACAGGCTCAGGTGATTTAAGTCTCTTTAATGAGCTGCGCGCGGTGCGATGTGAGTATTTACATGTTTCAGCAGCAATATGTGTCTGTCAGAGTATTAAATTAATAACGTGTGTTTCACATTAATACTATTAATGTGCTTTATTTATATAGTAGGGTGAATAGTGAGAGAGACAAGTGTCAATAAGAACATTAACACTGTCAGTGCTGCGAGATATCAGTAATAACACCTGTGCTGTGACATATGGGTGTCAGTAAATAATAACACTGTCACTGCTGTGACTATTAATACTGTGAGATACGAGTATCACTGATAACATTAATACTGTGAGATACGAGTATCACTGATAACATTAATACTGTGAGATACGAGTATCACTGTTAACATTAATACTGTGAGATAGTAGTATTGTAAATAACATTAATACTGTGAGATAGTAGTATTATAAATAACATTAATACGGTGAAATACGAGTATCACTGATAAAATTAATACTGTGAGATAGTATTATAAATAACATTAATAATGTGAGATAGTATTATAAATAACATTAATACTGTGAGTTACGAGTATCACTGATAACATTAATACTGTGAGATAGTAGTATCATAAATAACATTAATTCTGTTAGATACGAGTATCACTGATAACATTAATACTGTGAGACATGAGTATTACAAATAACATTAATACTGTGAGATACGAGTATTACAAATAACATTGATACTGTGAGATACGAGTATCACTAATAACATTTATACGGTGAGATACGAGTATCACTAATAACATTAATACTGTGAGATACAAGTATCACTAATAACATTTATACTGTGAGATACAAGTATTACAAATAACATTAATACTGTGAGATACAAGTATCACTAATAACATTAATACTGTGAGATACGAGTATTTAAAAAATACTATTAATACTGTGAAATACAAGTAAGTATCACCAATAATATTGATACTGTGAGATACGAGTATCACTCTCCAAAACATTAATACTGTCAGTTACAAATAAGATTAATAACATTAATAGTACCCGTACTATGGGAGTTAATATTAATGCCATCAGTAGTGCGATATATGAGTGTCAGTAGTAATAATAGTCCTGTCAGTGCTGTGAAATACTAACTGAAAATATTAATGCTACCGTCAACATTCATGTTATAACTGATATTATTGGTAGTATTTTGGGAAGTATTGAAGTATTAAAGATAGAAAGTTGTGAGTCTCGGATGTTCTGTGTTTCTGACATGTGTCATTTTATTTTGTGTTTGCAGATTGCTGTCTCTGTGTCAGTGTGTGTCCCTGATGTAAGTGTGTGTTGTTGAGTGAGCGACTGTGTGTGAGTGTGTGAGCTGATCCGTCATGACAGAGGTGTGTGTGAAGTGGTCGTGTGAGTACTGTACATATGAAAACTGGCCGTCTGCTGTGAAGTGCACCATGTGCCGGGCGCAGCGTCCCAGCGGGACCATCATAACAGAGGAACTGTCCCCGAGCGGCGCCGGACACCAGTGTGACCCCGAGGGTAACGACAGCCTGCTCATCTGCCCTGACTCCAGCGCCCGGCCCCGTGTCCGCCCGGCACAGTCCTCCGAGCACAGCGGCAAATGGTCGTGTCAGGTGTGCACTTACCTGAACTGGCCCAGAGCGATCCGCTGCACCCAGTGCCGTAGCGTCCGGCAGCGTGTGTGTAGCCCCACAGAAACCCCCCAGACGTCCAGGAGCAGACGGGGCCCTGCGGCCGGCCCTCCAGTGGATCCATGTGAGGAATACAACGACCGGAACCGGCTCAACACACGAGCGCAGTGCTGGACCTGCTCGTCCTGCTCCTACGAGAACTGGCCCAAATCCCCTCGCTGCGTGGTGTGTGACCACCCCAGACCCAACGAGCCTGACGAGCCCTCGTCCCTGATTAACGAGCGTGACCGCGGCCGAGCGCGGGGAGTGTGCAGCGGGACACAGCGGCTCTCGTCTGTCTCCTCCAAACCTGAGGCAGAGCTGCAGATCGAGCTGGCCGCTGGAGCTCAGAGCGGTCAGGAGGAGATCCAGCTGGACACCAAGAAGATCAAACAGATCAAGAACCGCATGAGGAGAACCGACTGGCTGTTCCTGAACGCCTGCGCCGGTGAGTGCCTCTATACTCGCTCCCAGGGGCCGTTGTGTCCTAAAGTGTCTCCATACACTCAAGGAGTTAAGACATAATGCATAAAGCCAGAGAAAACTAATTATGCCTGCTCTGACCCAGCGCAGCCCGAGTATCACAGTACACTGTTGGAATGAGTGTTGTGTAAATGCAGTCTCTGAGCAGCATGTGTCCGTCTGAAGCGCTTCTCTGCCACCTTTGAAGTGTAGGGTTACAGCCAGACTTTTGTGTTAATTACTGTGGAGTTTATTCTGGCCAAGAAACGTCGCATGTTCGTTCACTTGTGGCAGTTTATAGTCGTGCAAGCACAGCTCCTGTCTGTGTGAACGAGGAAAGAGTGAAACGCTTGGCCAGATAGTTTCAATACTAGATTATGAGTGAGTAATAACTGATCTCGGAGCACTGAGTTCTCAGGAAATACTGGTGGTGATGTGGCCGTTACACCTTGGGTGTGCTTTCATTTCTAATAATTCAAAGGACCTTGATTATTCCACTTATAATACAGTTACCACACCTCGAATATTGTACAGATGTTGTATTCTAAGACATTGCTCTCCATACATACAACATGGAAAATGTTTCTCATAAATGTAGATATTACAAGACAATTAAACACACAAATCATCTGAATGGGTTGTTAAAATCTTTCACATTAGTCCATCAGCTGATTCAGACACTTATAAATAACATGCAGCAGATCAACAACAGCAGTAAACACACACACACACACATGTGACCTTTACAGGGTTTCAGAAGCATCCGAACACTGCGAGTGTGTGTCGTGTCTTCAGATCACTTTAGAACACTTTAAACACCAAACATATCTACACGCCTGAGCCTGATTAATAATCTGCTGAGCTGTTTCCTGATCAGCTGTTTCTTCACTGAAAACATGAGCAACCGGTTACTATAAATCATGACCGTGTGGTGTAAGACGTGTGTGCTAACCCGCTGCGCTCGTGTGTGTGTGTGTGTGTGTGTGTAGGTGTAGTGGAGGGCGATCTGTCTGCGGTGGAGGTCTATAAGTCTTCAGGAGGAGACATCGCTCGTCAGCTGACCTCCAGCGAGGTGCGTCTGCTCAACCGACCCTCAGCATTCGACAGCGGCTTCACTCTCGTTCACCTCGCCATCCGCTTCCAGAGACAGGACATGCTGGCCATTCTGCTGACCGAGGTGTGTGTGTGTGTGTGTGTGAGAGAGAGTGAGTGTGTGTGTGTGTGTGTGTGAGAGAATGTGTGAGAGTGTGTGTGTGTGTGAGTGAGTGTGTGTCTCTGTGAGTGTGTGTGTGTGTGTGTGTGAGAGAATGTGTGAGAGTGTGTGTGTGTGTGTGTGTGTGTGAGAGAGTGAGTGTGTGTCTCTGTGACTGTGTGTGTGTGTGTGTGTGTGTGAGAGTGACTGTGTGTGTGTGTGTGAGAGAGAGTGAGTGAGTGTGTGTGTGTGTGTGTGTGTCGCTCTCTGATGCTGTGGAAGTGCGTCTGAAGGCTGGTGTTTGGTCGCAGGTTTCCCAGCAGGCCGTCAAATGCATCCCAGCGATGGTTTGTCCTGAACTGACGGAGCAGATCCGCAGAGAGATCAGTGCATCACTGCACCAGCGCAAGGGAGACTTCAGCTGCTGCTTCCTGACGGACCTCGTCACCTTCACCCTGCCGGCAGGTGAGGGACTCACACACACACACACACACACACACACACACTCTCTCTATCTCTCTCTCTCACACACACACACACTCACACACACACAGAGACACACACACACACACACACACTCTCTCTCTCTATCTCTCTCTGTAGGAACACACGTGTGTGTGATTTGAGTTTGACAGCTAGTTTTTTGTATGTTTGACAGATATTGAAGATCTCCCTCCTGCCGTTCAGGAGAAGCTCTTTGATGAAATCCTGGACCGTGACGTTCAGAAGGGTGAGATATGAGCCGCTAGTGCATTACAGCAGCACGTGTGTGTGTGTGTGCTGACCGTGTGTGTGTGTGTGTGTGTGTGTGTGTGTGCAGAGCTGGAGGAGGAGTCTGCGGTCATCAACTGGTCTCTGGAGCTGGGCACGCGTCTGGACAGTCGTCTGTATGCTCTGTGGAACCGCACGGCTGGAGACTGTCTGCTGGACTCGGTTCTTCAGGCCACGTGGGGCATCTATGATAAAGACTCGGTGCTGAGGAAAGCTCTTCATGACAGTTTACACGACTGCTCTGACTGGTGAGACACTGCATGTGCACTACACGGACAGGTTCTCTTGCTGTATTGTATTTGGATCCATGTGTGTGTGTGTGTGTGTGTGTGTGTGTGTGTGTGTGTGCGCAGGTTCTATTCGCGATGGAAGGAGTGGGAATCGTGGTATTCTCAGAGTTTTGGGCTTCATTTCTCTCTGAGAGAAGAACAGTGGCAGGAGGACTGGGCCTTCATCCTCAGCCTCGCCAGTCAGGTACACACACACACACACACACTCTCTCACACACACACACACACACACTCTCTCACACACACACACACACACAGTCGAGCTCCTGGAGGCGTGCCGTGGGCGGAGCTAAAGTGTACAGCACAGATCCATCAGTGTTTGACATCAACACACTGCTCTGGATCTCTGGAGGCTGAAGGAGGTGGTCTTCTCTGGAGACTCTCTTCTGGAGCGAGTCCTGTGCAGCGCTGATGGAGACTCCTGATGAAGCTCGTCCATCTCGCTCTCGCTCTTGCAGGAGAAGAGCTCACACAATCAGTCCCGCCGCTCATGACAGGGCCATACTCAAATTAAACGTTCCCACACTTACACCAACACAAAGGAGTGTATTTGGCACAGAAATACTGCAAGAAACATCATTAGTCCCCGCCTTTTATTAGTATTTTTTTATGTCTTTATGCAGAATTTAAGCTTCTTTTATATATAATTTGAGTCCATTTTTCTTTCAAGCAGCTCTTTTTTTGGGTGAAATCTGACCTGCTCATGTTCTTGTCTAGTTTTGTGAGTCTTCTATTATTACTTGAGACTCTGTTCTGATGTGATTCACAGAGGCTTCGCTCGGATCAGGCCAGTGTTCTGTGTTCTGTTCCTGCAGTGATGACTCAGTGATGAATCAGTGTTGTGAGTGTGTGCTGCTCTCTGTCTGCAGCCCGGGGCCAGTCTGGAGCAGACTCATATCTTCGTTCTGGCTCATATCCTGCGGCGGCCCATCATCGTGTACGGAGTGAAGTACTACAAGAGCTTCAGAGGAGAGACGTTAGGATACACTCGATTCCAAGGTGAGACCACCTCAAGAGCGCAGGAGTGTCACCTGGACCGCAGGAGTGTGTGTGTGGATTCACCTGTGTGTGTGTGTGTGTGTGTGTGCAGGTGTTTACCTGCCGTTGCTATGGGAACAGAGCTTCTGCTGGAAAAGTCCCATCGCTCTCGGTTACACGAGAGGTCACTTCTCTGCTCTGGTTGGCATGGAAACCGACGGCTACGATAATCGCGGCGCGGGCGCTAACCTCAACACTGACGATGACATCACCGTGACCTTCCTGCCGCTGGTGGACAGTGAGAGGAAGCTGCTGCAGATCCACTTCCTGTCAGCACAAGAGGTGAACACACACTGCATTTGGAAGATGCTTTCATCCACAAGTGACTTGCATTTCAGCAGAAATATTTAAAACCCTGATGGACAAGGTTGCAGTCACTCAGACTGGTGTGTGTGTGTGTGTGTGTGTGTGTGTGTTCAGATGGGCAGTGAGGAGCAGCAGGAGCGTCTGCTCAGGGATTGGCTGGACTGCTGTGTGACAGACGGAGGGATGTTGGCGGCGCTGCAGAAGAGCAGCAGACGGAGACATCACCCGCTCATCACACAGATGCTGGAGCAGTGGCTGGATGGGTACCGGCAGATGCACCCGTGTCCCACGCTCTCCGACGAAGAGGACGAGGAGGACGATGAAGACGAGTGACCCCCTGAAACCATTTCAACACTGTTCCACACGTGCCCTCTTTCCCAGAATGCAATGCGACCCTCCCCCCAGCAACAGCTAGGGCTGAAAATCTTTGTGTTTAGTCAAATTAATTTAGTTTTTCTGAAACTGTAAGTTTGTATCCATCTGCATGTGTCTCTTTAAACATGGAAGGATGAGAATAAAAGACACTTCCACACAGCACATGTTCTTTAGAGGATTTGAATCTGATCACAGGAATCAGAGTTTATGATTTAACTCACACTAAACGATTCAGTATGAAGACGTGCACATATCTCACAGTGTTTGTGTTTCCTTCTGTTCTCTGTCTCTGCTCCGCAGCGAGACGTGTGCGTTTGGTTGATTTGATTGTATTTATTTGTGTCTTTCCTCTCTCTCGTGCTGTGAGGAGATTCATGAAGAGTTTACTGACATGTTGGTCTTGTGATCCTGTACCTCATTTGTGATGTCAGGTGATTCTGAACAAGAGGAGAGCGAATCACACGGCTTTAACATTAAACTAGAAACACGTCTGCTCTCTCATCTTCTGTCTGCCTCGTTTTTCCTCTGCACCTCACAAATAATTGAAACATATATAATTGATGTATACTAGTTTTTTTTTATTAACCCTATTTACCTGTGTCTTTTTGTCCCACAGTCACACAACATATAATTAGAGTTCTTCAATAGTTAATCTCACTAAAACTCCCCCGGCATTTTTATTTTTGTCCATTATTCTCAGTAGTTATTTTCACTACTCTTATACATTTTAAAATTAAGATATAATTCAAGACTGCACAACAAATGTATGCGGTTGTTCGTTAAAGAGTCGGTTCATTTGAACAGATCGTTAGGAACGAATCGTTCTGGTTTGCTGCTGTTAATTGCGCATGCGCACAGAGACGATGAGGAAAATGTGTTTCTCGTCTATTTTACATCCATTTAACATTACATCTCACTTTAGACTGGGACTTTTTTTAATGTTGTCATGTTTTTTTTTTACTTTCTCTCGATCACTGGTTTTCAACACATCGCTGAGGAGGTAAGAAACAATCATTCCCAAAAAAACAGTATAACATTAACTCTACTATACTGCCCCCTTCTGCACAAACACGAGTAATAAATGTGTTATGATGATCTTATTATGATCGTGTTATTATTATCTGTTTAATAATGTCTCTCTCTTTCGAGTGAATGTGCAGTATCTATCGACTACTTCAGAAAGTATGTTTTTGTACCTAAATATGAAGCTGAACCACAGAATCGTACAGAACATGACTGGAATTGTGGTCACATTTCGATTTAATTCTGATTCTAACAGTACTTTGTGTGTTTTACCTTGTGGGTTTGGCCAGCAGATGTCCTCAGAACAGTGAATTATTTAGTAAAGCATCGGTTCAGTTGATTCAAAGTGACTCCTAGATCATCATGGAGAGCTACATGGACAGGAGAGGTCAAAGGTCACACGGTCACAAGTTTAAAAACTTTCATATTGCTGTCAATAATACAAAGATCACCACATTAAGTGTGTGTGTGTGTGTGAGAGAGAGAGAGAGAGAGAGAGAGAGAGAGAGAGAGTGAGTGTGTGTCTGAGTGAGAGAGAGAGAGTGTGTGTGTGTATGTGAGTGAGTGAGTGAGTGAGTGAGAGTGTGTGTGTGTGTATGTGAGTGAGTGAGTGAGAGTGTGTGTGTGTTAGCAGCTGAACTTTATTATTGTACTTTGGTGGATTCCAGAGGTTTCAGTTCTTCGTGGACTTTATGACGCGAGGCACAGACTCCTCGTTCAGAATAATTATACTCAAGAACAGTGCAGCTGAATAAAAGTTTGTTAGAGACGCATCAAAGCCATTAGATTTTACTGTTCAAATAAAACCTGTTTAACAACCACGTGCTTGGTTCATTCTCTTTAGCTTCCTTTAAGAAATCCATACCCTAAAAGTAGAATAAAAAGATTTATGTAGAAATGACTGGTTTTACGTAAGCTGAACTCCAGCAGAACTCTGTAAATTACACAACGAGGAGTCGCGCACGCGCAGCAGCACATGTGTTCAGGTCGCGCATGCGCGCTTCTCCAACACGTGTAGCGCGCACAAAACTTCTACAAAGAAAGTTTGACAGTGTTTATAGAGCAGATCAGAACCGCTCTTCCTGCATAGTGCTGCGATTAAGTGTCTTCGTTCGGGCTGTTTCGTGTCACGTCAGGACGATGCCTCCGACGATTCATCCGAGCTCCGCCGCCGGTGAGTTCCGCGGAACCGGATCGGTTCTGATGCAACAGCTGGATTCATGACCGTCTGCACCAGAGCTCGTGCCAATCTGATCAAGCGATGATGAGCGCTGCCACTCAGAGCTTGATTAGTATTTCTGCGTGTTGATATGTTTTATGAGTATTGTTTTTAAAGACGGACTCCGAGTCCCAGCTGATCAGGATCCAGTGTATTGATCTCTGAGTGTCGGAGAAACGGATCGATTAAGACGATATCGACAGGTTTCTCGCCTGTAACAAGTCCAGCCAGATTCATTTCTCCAGCGCTTTATAAAGTACAGATCGTGTCCAACAGGAAAACTGTGCTGATAATGTTAGAGCAGGACAGAAGTTTATGAGGTGAAGTCCTGATTGTTGATTCAGTGAAGCAGTCATGATATCGATCCGGAGAGCACGTGACACATCTTCAGATCAACTAAACCTTACTGGCTTCACACAGTGCGAACTACTTACTTTACACTTGTTTTCTTTAAAACCTCTAATTAAGGGATTTTATTAATTCAGTCTTTTTTATCAGCTTGGTTTCTTTAAAATAATACAGATATTTTGTATTTATTTTGGAACTGATTGATCTTAGGGCTCATTGATCTGAGCTCATGCACCAGGTTTTGATTGAATAATGCCAATATTATTAAAAAAATATATATAAAGTATTATAAATTAGTCACACTATCCTTTTTTTATATAAAGTTGATTTACAGTTGAAATTTAACATAATGTTATTTTCTTGTTTGTTGCCATGAAGCTGCATCTGTATTCTATTAAGTGCTATATAAATGATGTGTGTGTGTGTGTGTGTGTGTGTGTGTGTGTGTGCGCTGAGCAGGAAGAGCGCTGTCTCTCCGGGACGAGCTCGTCGCTCTCCTTCAGCAGAGGATTCTGGTTCTGGACGGAGGAATGGGAACGATGATCCAGCAGAGGAACCTGGAGGAGGAGGATTTCAGAGGTCAAGAGTTCAGAGATCATCCCAAGAGTCTGAAGGGCAATAATGACATCCTGAGCATCAGCCAGCCGCACGTCATCTACAGCATCCACAGGGTGTGTGTTTCTCACAGTCCTCCGCATCGTCACACACAGCGCTTCTGCGGGTCTCTCAAATCTTAGAAGGGTCATATGATGTGACTTCAGTTGTTCCTTTCTCTCTGGAGTGTTACACGCTCTTAGTGCATGAAGAAGATCTGTAAAGTCTCAGATCCAAAGAGATATTCTTTATCAAAGTTAAGAGTCTAGCACGCCTCCAGAGCACCTTGTTTAAAACAAACCTTGTCTTTTGTCTCGCACGTGTGTGTGTGTGTGTGTGTGTGTGTGTGTGTGTGTGTGTGTGTGTGTGTGTGTGTGTGAGAGAGAGAGGGTCACACAGTGGACTTGTCTTAACCGTCTGTGTCTTGTGTTCTCCAAACACACACGAGCTTCATCACTGTGTGTGTCTCGACTCTGTTCCTCTTTCAGCTTGAACTGATGGGAAAATTAAGAACATTATCAACTGTCTTTACATTTATTTTGAAAGATGAAGCTCGTGATTATGGAAAGGGGCGTTACATTTCCGACGAGTGCTTGCAGTGTTCGGCCAATCACAATGCACTGGGTCAGCTGGCCAATCAGAGCAGACTGCGCTTGTCAGAAGGAGGGGCTTTGTTTGAGGGAGGCGGGGCATAGAGGACCTACAATAATGTACAGTATTTGATAAATCATGTTTTTTTTAAACATTAAAGCATCTCAACATATTCTATTACACCAAATACACCAAATAAATAAGCATCATATGACCCCTTTAATGTTCCCTTCCACAAATTTAGATCTTACATCAGAGCTGATCAGTCAGGGCATTACATGATGAATCTCTTCCTCCGTGTTTCTGTCTTGTTTTCCAGAACAGATCTCTAAACATCCTTAAATCAAGACACAATCACTGGAGATGCAGAATGAAGATCTAAAGTCTTGTTTTCTGAGTTTATGATTAAAACAAGAGTAAATATCTGTCAATGGATAATGAAAACCTAAGAATTTTCTGCTTCCACTGGAAGATACTTGTTTTAATCATAAACCTACTTCATTTTGATCAGAACCTCATTAAAAGACTTTTAATTTAGTCTCTCCAGTAACTGTATCTGTAACTGTAGCAGTGCGATCAGAAGAGCTATCTCTAGATTTGAGTGTTTGTGAGCAGATATATTCAAGCCTTCAGCTTTTTGTGTGTAAAATGAATTAAGAAGGAATGAAGAGATCTTCTAAAGTTGTACTTTGAGGAGTTGCTTGTTTCCTGGTCTTTAAAAATTCTTCCTTTTATAAAACCCAAACAGGCTCTGTACACTGAGATAATTAGAATGTTTATTTATTTATTTTTACTAATCTTTCTTTGATTACTTTATAATAAGTAATTGTTTTATAAATAATTAAATAATAATAAAATAATTCTTAAACTGTAATTTGACTGGTTTCTCATTACACACTGTGTCTCTGTGTGGGTGTGTGTGTGTGTGTGTGTTTGTGTGGCTCTGTGTGTGTGTGTGTGTGTGTGCGCGCGTGTGTGTTTGTGTGTGTGTGTGCGCGCGTGTGTGTTTGTGTGGCTCTGTGTGTGTGTGTGTGTGTGTGTGTCTCTCTGTGTGTGTGTGTGTGTTTGTGTCTCTGTGTGTGCGCGCGTGTGTTTGTGTGGCTCTGTGTGTGTCTCTGTGTGTCTGTGTGTGTGTGTGTGTGCGTGTCTCTGTGTGTGTTTGTGTCTCTGTGTGTGCGCGCGTGTGTCTCTGTGTGTGTGTGTGTTTGTCTCTGTGTGTGTTTGTGTCTCTGTGTGTGTGTGTGTGTGTGTGTGTGTGTGTGTGTGCGTGTCTCTGTGTGTGTTTGTGTCTCTGTGTGTGCGCGCGTGTGTCTCTGTGTGTGTGTGTCTGTGTGTGTGTGTGTGTGTGTGTGTTTGTCTCTGTGTGTGTGTGTGTGTGTGTCTCTGTGTGTCTCTGTGCGTGTGTGTGTGTGCGTCTGTATGTCTCTGTGTGTGCGCGCGTGTGTGTTTGTGTGGCTCTGTGTGTGTGTGTGTGTGTGTGTGTGTGTGTGTCTGCAGGAGTATCTGGAGGCTGGAGCTGACATCATCGAGACCAACACCTTCAGCAGCACCAGCATCGCTCAGGCTGACTATGGCATGGAGGACCTGGTGATAGTTTGATTACATTTATCAGTTTGGCATGAGATGATGAAGATGATGATGATGATGAGTTCAGCAGCTTGTAATGTGTGTTGTGTTTCAGGCGTATCGGCTGAATAAAGTGTCTGCAGAACTGGCCCGGAGAGCAGCGGATGATGTCTCCACACAGACAGGTCAACACACGGCCGTCTCGTTCACAGTGTGTGTGTGTGTGTGTGACGTTGGGTGATGTTGTTGTTGTTGTTGTTGTTGGCAGGTTGTAAGCGGTTTGTAGCAGGAGCGGTGGGTCCCACCAATAAAACGCTGTCTGTGTCTCCATCGGTGGAGAGACCCGACTACAGGAACACCAGTAAGACACGCGAGAACGAACACTGATCCCGGAGCAGGTGTGCTGCTCTTCCTCACACCCCTGTGTGTGTGTGTGTGTGTGTGCAGCGTTCGATGAGCTGGTGGAGGCGTATGCGGAGCAGGTGAAGGGTCTGCTGGACGGAGGGGTTGATGTTCTCCTGGTGGAAACCATCTTTGATACGGCGAACGCAAAGGTACAGCTGAACTCTCACAGGAGCTCGTACCATCAGCGTTTTCTGTGCTGTGTGATGAGGTTGATTATGATTTCACTGTTTTAACTTTAGTTTGTGTGTAATGTTGCTAAAGTCACGACGCTCAGAGTTCAGTGCAAAGGGCTTTTTCTGTATCGTTTCTGTACGAATATTTCTTGGTGATTGTGTTTCTGTCAGGCGGCGATATTTGCCATCGACCAGCTGTTTGAGGAGCGTTACGAACCTCGACCAGTGTTTGTAAGTGTTCAGCACTCTCTGGATCTTCACGGCGTGAGTGTGTTCCCCGACAGATGAGCTGTGTGTGTGTGTGTGTGTGTGTGCAGATCTCGGGCACTATCGTGGATAAGAGCGGCCGCACTCTCTCGGGTCAGACGGGAGAAGCGTTCGTCATCAGTCTGTCTCACGCTCAGCCGCTGGGGTGAGAGTCCGTCTGTCTCGTCTCGTCTCGTCTCGTCTCGTCTCCTCAGGACAGGTTTGGTTCATTACTGCTGTTCTCTCTCTCTGTCAGTATCGGTCTGAACTGTGCTCTGGGAGCCACTGAGATGCGTCCGTTCATTGAAGCGATAGGAAAGAGCACCAGAGCGTTTGTCATCTGTTATCCAAACGCAGGTGAGCTCATACCCCGATGCGTCTGAACACTGTCTGAAAGGATTCTCGTCCCATGATGCACACGTGTCACATGCTAATGTTTTAAATGGAGTGTGTATGTTCTCTGGTCTGTGTTTTCAGGGCTTCCCAACACATTCGGAGGCTATGATGAAACCCCAGACGTCACAGCGTCTCATTTGAAGGTCACTCAGTGTTACACAGTGTGTGTGTGTGTGTGTGTGTGTGTGTGTGTGTGCTCGACTCGTCACTCATGATGATGTTCCCGTGTTGTTTGTGGCAGGAGTTTGCGGTGGACGGTTTGGTGAATATCGTCGGTGGCTGCTGTGGAACGACCCCTGAACACATCCGGTGTGTGTGAACGATTGATCAGTGTGTGTGTGTGTGTGTGTGTGTGTGTGTGTGTGTGTGTGTGTGAGAGAGTGTCGAGATCACTGAACTCAACTCGTGTGTGTGTGTGTGTGTGTGTGTGTGTGTGTGTGTGTGTGTGTGTGTGTGTGTTAGAGAGTGTCGAGATCGCTGAACTCAACTCGTGTGTGTGTGTGGTGTGTGTTTCAGGGCGATTGCTGAGAGCGTGCGTCATGTCAAACCCCGAGTTCCTCCTACAGATGTGTACGGTGATTATATGCTGCTGTCAGGTGCGTCTGATCTTCACCTCTTATTATTAATGGTATTATAAATGAATAATAAATGTCTATATAAAGTCTGTTTTTGTTTGTGTGTTCAGGTCTGGAGCCGTTCAGGATCGGCCCGTACACAAACTTTGTGAACATCGGTGAGCGCTGTAATGTTGCTGGATCACGCAAGTTTGCCAAACTCATCATGGCTGGAAATTATGAGGTATTCTGGGTGATGTGAAGCCTTCAAATCATAACAAGCAGACACACAGCTGGAATACATCTACTGCACACTGTGTCCCTGTGTGTGTGTGTGTGTGTGTGTGTGTGTGTCTCTCTCTCTCTCTCTCTCTCTCTCTGTGTGTGTGTGTGTCTCTCTCTCTCTCTCTCTCTCTCTCTCTCTGTGTGTGTGTGTGTCTCTCTGTGTGTCTCTTCTCTCTCTCTCTCTCTCTCTCTCTCTCTCTGTGTGTGTGTGTGTGTGTGTGTGTGTGTGTCTCTCTCTGTGTGTCTCTCTCTCTCTCTCTCTCTCTCTCTCTCTGTGTGTGTGTGTGTGTGTGTAGGAGGCGCTGAGCATCGCTAAGGCTCAGGTGGAGATGGGCGCTCAGGTTCTGGACATTAACATGGACGAGGGGATGCTGGACGGAGTGGCTGCTATGACCCGCTTCTGTAACCTCATCTCGTCTGAGCCGGACATCGCCAAGGTGAGGCTTCATCTCGAGTGTGACCACGCTCCACAGATCCGCTCTGGATCAAAACTGCATTGAGGAATAAAAAGCTCAGATTGTGGTATATTAGTGCTAGTCACACTTTATTCGTATATTCAGAATCACGCTTCCAAACAGAATCAACTAGCGCTCTCTAATAGATTCAGATTCTGTCACTTTTCTCGTGTGTAAGTCACTTTGGATAAAAGCATCTGCTAAATGAATAAATGTGAACGTGTATGTTTTCCTCACTCCACAACAAATCCACTACAGTTCACCGTATTCAGAACAGGAATAACAAATAGAAATCTGTGTAAATCAAGCGATTATAATACCCTTCATTATTAACAACGTATATTATAGACACCAAGCCTGAGTTCGTTTATTTAAAGTGAAACTGAAGCTACAGGCGTGTGTGAATACACATCTGGTTCAGCAGCAGGACAGATGTGTGGCTTTACACAGGTCAGTGTCAGGACCACTGCTACTGAGTGACCTCTGACCCCTGACCCCTGACCTCTGCTGCAGGTGCCGCTGTGCATCGACTCGTCAAACTTCGCGGTCATCGAGGCGGGTCTGAAGTGCTGTCAGGGCAAGTGCATCGTCAACAGCATCAGCCTCAAAGAGGGCGAGGAGGACTTCCTGCGCCGGGCGAGACGGGTCCGTCGCTACGGCGCCGCTGTGGTCGTCATGGCGTTTGATGAAGAAGGACAGGTGACTTCCTGTTTATTAAATTATTGTAACAATAGTATTTTTATTTTTTAGTTTTAATTTGAATTGGATTGTGTTGTCATTCAAAGCCTGTATGCTACCGAAATAAATCAGACCACACTGACCTTCATTGAATTAAAAACAAAACACAATCTCTTCTTTTGTGCTAGGTTTGGAATGACATGAGTGTGAGTAAATGATGATTTAGGGAAAGCTGAGCTTGTTTCAGTGTCTCTGTGTCTGTCACCCAAATAAAAGATCATGTTCAGCTCCTGAGAGAATCCAGAGGCTGTCAGAATACTGTTACCTATGAAATATGTTTCCTGTAGCTTTAAAAAGTAAATATTTAGAAGCGTAAACATTGCATCATCGATCGTGTTGTGTGAAGCACTGTATGAACGAAGGAGACTCATCCGCTGGTGTGTTGTAGGCGACCGAGACGGATCAGAAGGTGAAGATCTGCTCGCGTGCGTATCATCTGCTGATCAGTCAGGTGGGCTTTGACCCCAATGACATCATCTTTGACCCCAACATCCTGACCATCGGCACCGGTATGGAGGAGCACAGCATGTACGCCATCAACTTCATCAGAGCCACGCGGATCATCAAGGTGTGTGTGACGGTCAGCGACGAGCCGCTCCGGGCCGGAGGACCTCTGAGTTAACCATCTGTGTGTGTGTGTGTGTGTGTGTGTGTGTGTGTGTGTAGGAGAGTCTGCCCGGTGCCAGGGTCAGCGGGGGTCTCTCTAACCTCTCGTTCTCCTTCAGAGGGATGGAAGCCATCAGAGAAGCCATGCATGGAGTCTTCCTCTACCACGCCATCAAGGTCAGTGCGTCTCCTCTCACGGATCCCAGGTGTTTCCTACTGCAGACTCATGTTTGAGGTGTGTGTGTGTGTGTGTGTATGTGTGCAGGACGGCATGGACATGGGAATCGTGAACGCTGGTAATCTGCCGGTGTATGATGACATTGATAAAGAGCTGCTGCTGCTGTGTGAGAACATCATCTGGAACCGAGACCCAGAGGCCACCGAGAAGCTCCTGCTATACGCACAGGTACAGAACCAGAACCAGAACCGGTCCGCTCTGAACCAGCTCTGCAGACGCTGGCTCTGTTATTCAGAATCAGTCCACCTAGATTTCAGATTCTGGAGGATGGTTTTGGCTTCATTTAAACATACAGTGCTGTTCAAAAGCAAGATTTTTCATGTTTTAATTAGTCTCTTCTGCTCATCAGGGATGCATTTTTTTAGATATACGGAAAAAAACATGAAATATTATTGCAATTTAAAATAGTTTTTTTATTTTAAAATACACTTTAAATTCTAATGTATTTCTGTGACGCTCCGCTGTATTTTCAGCATCATTCCTCCAGTCTTGAGTGTCACATGATAATTACGTCAGAAAACGACTTGCTGCTTAACATTGTTTTGGAACCTGTGATTAATGTTGATGAATAAAAAGTTAAAAAGAACAATTTATTCAAATTAGAAATCTTTTCTAGCAATGCAAGTCTTTATTATCAATAAAAAATAAAAAATAAAATAAAAATACTGACCCAAACTTCTGAAGAGCAGTGTACATCAGAGCAACTTTTTAGCAGACACTTAGTAAATAAAGGACTGAACATGTGCATCTCTTCACTGCTCCAGTGTTCAGCTTCTCATGTTTCCTGTTACTGGAGTATTTCAGATCCGGCTCTGTTGGAAGTCTTTCTTCTCTCAGAAGGATTGTTTTGTGCATGTAAACATAGCTAATGTTGACTTGAGAAATGTGATGCTTCATGAGTTAGCTGGATGAATCGGTGGATCGTGTCTGTGAGCGCTCTGTGTTCCTCGTGTAATAATGTGTTCCTGCTGTGGATGATGTAGAACAACACTAAAGGAGGGAAGAAAGTGGTTCAGACGGACGAGTGGAGGCTGGGCAGCGTGGAGGAGCGGCTGGAGTACGCTCTCATCAAGGTCCGACACACACACACACACTTGCTCATGGTTTGAGCTGAAGTCTCCAGCGTGATGAGAGATGATGTGTTCTCAGGGGATAGAGAAGTATGTGGTGGAGGACACGGAGGAGGCACGCACTCACACCCAGCGCTATCCTCGACCCCTGCGCATCATCGAGGGCCCGCTCATGAACGGCATGAAGACCGTCGGAGATCTGTTCGGAGCCGGGAAGATGTTCTTACCTCAGGTAACAATCAAACACAGCACAGAAGATGAAGTTATCCGCTTCTTTTATTGCCTGCGATGCTTCCGTCAACATCCATGGAATCTTTTCATTCCACAAAAGCTTCTATAGTAGAAAATGTTTCTGTGATTATTAAAATTATTTTTATAAGGGCTTTATTTTTTGAGAGGATTCATTGATGCAAGATTCTAAACCTAAATTTTCTTCATCAGAGTAAGAGTTAAGTGTGTGTGTGTGCAGGTGATCAAATCGGCCCGTGTGATGAAGAAAGCTGTGGGTCATCTGATTCCCTTCATGGAGCGCGAGCGAGAGCAGATGATGTCGTCCGGCTCTACTGAGGACGTGGTGAGCGTCTCCTCACAAGACTGCAGTGGGATTCATTTAATAGTGAAGAATAGTGAGAGTTCAGCTGGTGTGTGTGTGTGTGTGTGTGTGTGTGTGTGTGTGGTGCTACAGGACCCGTATCAGGGGACGATTCTGCTGGCCACAGTGAAGGGAGACGTCCATGACATTGGAAAAAACATTGTAGGCGTTGTGTTGGGATGCAACAACTTCCGGTGAGTCTGAGATACTGACGGATCAGTGTGTGTGTGTGTGTGTGTGTGTGCTGGTGTTAAGTGGCTCTCCAGACGCTAACAGCTGCAGGTGTTTGATGTCAGACGGGTGAACGCTGCCATCAGTCACTCTAACACCACCGTGTGTGTGTGTGTGTGTGTGTGTGTGTGTGTCTCCGCAGGGTCATTGATCTGGGAGTGATGATTCCCTGTGACAGGATCCTGCGGGAGGCCATTCAAAACAAAGCAGGTCAGTTTCAGTGTCTCTCAGCTGATGTTCTCCTCTCTGAAGGACTCGTGACGCGTGATGCTCTCTCTCTGTGTGTGTGTGTGTGCAGACATCATCGGTCTGTCGGGTCTCATCACACCATCACTGGATGAAATGATTCATGTGGCTAAAGAGATGGAGCGTCTGGGTCTGAAGACTCCTCTGCTGATCGGTGGAGCCACAACCTCAAAGTACGTCTCATTCAGAGGAGATTCACCGTCTACGTCCAGGAGAAGCTCTTAATTTAGCCATTAACTCTGGAGAAGATTGTGATCCGTTTCCACGAATCAGTTCTAGTTAATTTCAGTGAATCATTTCAAAATCCTGATTCATTTCCAACATCACTCAGAATAAATCATGCAAATCTGAGTTTTTGTAGATTTTAGAGATTTTACAAAAATGTTTTGTAAAGTTTCACTGAATCGATGTCATTATTCCTCCGAAATGTGTCTGTTAGTGATCTGAACTCCTGATTGAACTCTGTGTGGTGTGTGTGTGTGTGTGTGTGTGTGTGTGTGTGTGACAGGACGCACACTGCGGTGAAAATCGCCCCGCGGTACAGCTCTCCCGTGGTTCATGTTCTGGACGCGTCCCGCAGTGTAGTAGTGGTGAGACGCCCGTCTGTGTCTTCATACAGCAGCAGCTAAACCCTTCTGATGATGATTTGTGTGTGTGTGTGTGTGTGTGTGTGTGTGCAGTGCTCTCAGCTGCTGGATGGAGGCGTCCGTGAGGACTTCTTCGAGGAGCTCCAGGAGGAGTATGAAGACATCCGACAGGATCACTACGACTCTCTGAAGGTCTGACGGTCACCAGATCGTTTTAATGCACCTCTTCATAAAGCGGCAGGTTAATGAGGAAGTGAGATCTGACGTGATGTGTTTCCTGCAGGAGCGACGCTTCCTGTCTCTGAGTCGAGCTCGAGAGAAGGGCCTTCACATTGACTGGCTCTCTCAACCCAGACCAGGTATCACGAGCTAAACCTGCTCAACTAGTCTCTAACCAGAGCTAAACCAGCTGTGTGTGTGCACATGATGAACATCAGAGAGTGTGTTTCGTCTGCAGTGCGGCCGCAGTTCTTGGGCACACATGTGTTTGACACGTATGACCTGCGGAAGCTGCTGGACTTCATCGACTGGAAGCCGTTCTTTGACGTGTGGCAGCTGCGGGGGAAATACCCCAACCGCGGATACCCCAAAATATTCAACGACAAAACCGTGGGTGCGTCTGATTCGCTGCAGGACTGAGCCGGGGGGGGGTCAGAGGTCAGCGTCGGTGACGTGTCTCACCCGTGTGTTTCAGGAGAGGAAGCGCGGCGTGTGCATGATGATGCGTTGAAGCTGCTGAACCAGTTGATTGACAGCCGAGGACTGCAGGCGCGTGGACTCGTGGGATTCTGGGCCGCTCAGAGCGACGGAGACGACATCCACCTGTACGCTGATGATGTCACGGCTCCAAACACCACACCTGTCGCCACCTTCTACGGCCTCAGACAGCAGGTGAG
Organism: Carassius auratus; assembly: GCF_003368295.1. NCBI lineage: Eukaryota > Metazoa > Chordata > Actinopteri > Cypriniformes > Cyprinidae > Carassius > Carassius auratus. The sequence continues at coordinate 2,357,642 of NC_039279.1, read as the reverse complement.
AGCGCTCTGACCACAGTAAGCGAGCGGTGTGGAGAAGTGCATGACGTGTTGATGTTTGAGCTCTGTCCTGCAGGCGGAGAAGGACTCGGCGAGCTCCGAGCCGTACCTGTGTCTGTCTGACTTCGTGGCTCCTCGCAGCAGCGGCGTTCAGGATTACGTGGGTCTGTTCGCCGTGTCTGTGTTTGGAGCAGAAGAACTCAGTCAGAAGTTTGAGCAGCAGGGAGATGATTACAGCAGCATCATGGTCAAAGCCCTGGCGGACCGCCTCGCTGAGGTACACACACACACACACACACACACACACACACACACACTAAACATTATAATGAGTCAGTATGCTCATAGTGGTTATTAAAACATGCTGGTTCCGGTTCTCACTGTGAACGGTCTTCACACAGGAAGACATGTTGAGTTTGAGTGTGTGTGTGTGTGTGTGTGTGTGCACGGCAGGCGTTCGCGGAGGAGCTGCACGCTCGTGTGCGCAGGGATCTGTGGGGTTACAGCGGTGAGGAGGATCTGCCGGCGTCTGACCTGCACCGGCTGCGGTATGAAGGCATCCGTCCGGCCGCAGGATACCCCAGCCAACCCGACCACACCGAGAAACACACCATGTGGAAACTCGCAGACATACAGGAGAAAACCGGTGAGAGCAGGAGGCATTCCAAAAAACATCAGTTCTGAGATTCTGGGAATCGAGTTCTTCTTTCTATTCTAGAACCAAGAAACAAATTCCGAGAATGATAGAATCACGCAGCCTTTAGACACTTATGTTACCTTCTGTAGAAGAAGTGATGAGGTTCCTCAGATGTTTCTGTCCCTGTGATGAAGGGATCTGACCGTGTCTCCATCATAAAGCATCTCCGCGTGTCTCTTCATGTTCTCCTGCAGGAATCGCTCTGACAGAGTCTCTGGCCATGACTCCTGCTGCCTCCGTATCCGGCCTGTATTTCTCCAACCCCAAATCCTGCTATTTCGCTGTGGGTAAAATCACTAAAGAGCAGGTATGAACAAGACCATCTCAACAGAAGCATTCACCAATCAGATTAAGGAAGTGGTTTTCCCACAACAATGTCAAATTTCGACCCAATTCCAAAAGATGTGGCCAGTGTTTGTATTAGCATTTGTATGATTGCAGGACTTTATAATGCTGCAGGAACAGTAAGTGCAGGTGTGACCTCCATCTCTCTCTGTGTGTGTGTGTGTGTGTGTGTGTGTGTGTGTGTGTGTGGGTCAGGTGGAGGATTACGCACACAGGAAGCAGATGGAGATGTCGGAGGTGGAGCGGTGGTTGGGTCCGATCCTGGGCTATGACACCGACTGACACTGAGCCGCTCGGATCTGGACGACACTGCAGAGAAAACTTCATTTTGTTTTGATGGTTTTGGCCCAGATTATGGATTTTAATATCAAAGGGTCCAGAAAACACTTTTATCTTTACACTACAGAGGTGCCATCTAGAGCCCTGCTTTTAATTACATTTCTATTTTTAATAAAACAGCGATGAGCACTTATTTTATTTTTAGGCCTGTGGGTTTTATAAATTGATTTCTTATGAGATTTAAAGAAAATACTGGTACAAAAGACCAGCTGAACTTACAGACTCCAGCAGATCCTTTAGTCATTTCTCGTCGATTGTCATTTCATCATTTAAAATGATCAGGATTCTAGACTGTAAATTCAGTGAGGTCAGAGGTCACTTTTAGTATTAATGTCAGAAAGTGACATAGTAATCTTAAGGACGACTTGTTCAGTATGGTGCTTTAACTGTAACGCACAATCCTGCTTTTATTTTGGTTTTAGGATTATATCAGTTTGTTAATTTGACTGAACTGAGGAAAACAATTTGTGAAACTGATAATTTAACATTTGTTAAGATGTATATTTTCAAATAAATCAACATTAAATCAAAACTCTGTTTGGTGATTTATGAGTGTGTGTTAGTATTAGTATTTTATTAATAGAACAGAGTTTGGAAGCAGTTAATTTGAGCATTTTTCTATGGCACCCATCATTTCTACTGTCCATTCAGACTAATGAGTCCATGTAGAACAGATAATGGGGCTTTTGATATTTTTATTTTATTAATCTGTTGGATTTATAGTATTAAAATTATATTACATTGGTTATTTGCTTAAAACAATAACACTGGTATCAGTTAATATTTCATACATTAAATGTTAATTTCGATATTAAACATTTGTGCTGAAGTAAATTTGGGATTTTACGTTAATGTTTCAATAATTTATCGACATTAACATGTTCGAGGCTGTCAGTTGGTCACGTGACACTCACATGCAGGTATAAATATTAATAACAAATTTCATATTTTTATTATTTGGATCGTTTTTTTAATAGTTTTATTTTTCACTTTTATTTCTAATTTCTACACTTTATTAATTATTAGCCTGATTAACTCAGGAACACTATTTTTTTAAATCCCGCGCTAATTTTCCCGCTCTAACGGCTCCGAGTCAGTCATTGTCATTGCGGTTTGGTTTCTTGTCGATCTTTACTCTGTTGTGGAGCTGGAAAACCTTTGTCTGAAATGTGAGTTACTCGATATAAAGTTCTTCTTTATTGTTTTTTTTTGTGAGAAAACTGATATTCGTGTTCTTGTTGGTTCCGCAGAACCGAGTCATTCAGCTTAAACTACATAATCTGCAGGTTCAGAAGTCAGTCGTTTAATATTCATGAACATAATCGTTTAACCTTACTTTAGTTTGCCTCAACATAAGAAAAGAAAAAAAAAGCCTTTTATGTTTTTCACGGATAGAGTCGTGTTTGCTCCGGTGTGCTCGTGATGGCGCTGCTCGATGCTGTAACGGTTTTAACCGGTTTAACGGTCATCCAGCAGAGGGCGCGCTCCCGCCTCCGCACACTCACCGCACACTCATCTGCATAGCCCCGCCCTCTGAGTATGTCAGCCGTCCAATGAGAATGCGGCAGGAGACACCCGTTACACCCGCATCAGAGCCGTCTCCGCCGCCGCCTGAGAGCTTCATCTGTCCGGTGAGAGGCTCCGAACCCACGCCGAACCATGACGGACGGCGAAGCCGAAGATGAGATCCAGTTCTTACGGACCGTGAGTCCCCGCACTGGCCTGTGTGTGTGTTTGTGTGTGTGTGTGTGTGATGCGGTACTGATGCAGTGGTGCTGATGCTGCGGGAGCCACCGGCTTCCGTCCGGTTCTCTGCGCTTGAACTGATGAACGTGGGTGTGAGGAAACCGAGCGCTTATGAAGGCGGATGCAGTGCGTATGTCCTGATGAAGTCAGTGTTGAGCTCCACTGCAGACGCCCTGTGTTTACTGTGATGTTATGCTGCATAAATGCTGAAGATCATTCAAATGAACCGTGTGATTGATTGATTGATTGATTAAGTACAGTATGAATTAATAGAGATTATTGATCAGTGTGGGAATGTGCTGCATTAACAGTCACAGAATCACAGACGAGGCAGCAAACACAGGACACGAGAAGAACTACAGGAACAATACAGATGATTGGATGCGGATTGTATTGATTGAGCAGGTGTGTTTCACAGGCATGTGTGTAACCAGATATATAAAATGCAGAGTTTAGGAATCTGTCGTTGTTGTGATGATGGTGTAGGTCTGATGTGAATAAGTGTTTGTGATCAATAATAATAACAAGGTGAGGTCGTATCGCCTGTGGCTTCTTTGCATTCATGAGTGTCGTCAGTGCAGATGTTTGCAGCATCGCTGTGTTTGTGTGCACTTTGGTTCGTCTAGAACCTCATGCATCAGTTCTGCCTGCAATCGATCCGTTGATTGTTGTTCCAGCCACACAAAAACACCCAAATCACGCTGATGAATAGATAGAAGCGCCTTCTTAGAGCTGCACTATCGTCTTCAGTAAACACACCAGCAGAAAATCATTAGCAAGCATTACATGTTGAAAACGGCATTGATTCCCTCCTCCACCCTACAGCTCAATGCAGTGCGGGTTAGATGGGACTGAGTCCAGTGTGTGTGTGTGTGTGTGTTATGGTGTAAAATGAACACACTCAGATCACTGTAATGGCATGCGCTGGATATGATGATACATCTGAAGAAGAACTGCATCTCAGGAAACCTGCCAGCACATGATCATATTCACCTCAGGAATAATGAACAAAGAAAGAATACCTAACCTCATTTTTTGCATTGACATTACTGTATAATTATTGATATATGTGTGCATATATACATATAATATAAAATTGAAGCATTCTCTATAAATCATTAGTTGAACAATTCATGATTTATTGTTTTGATGCAAAAATCTAAAACTTATACTGTTGTAAAGATGTGTTTTATGTCACAATACAGAAACTTTTACTGGTCCTACAGATCCATTTTTGCATTTATCAGATACTTTTATCCAAAGCGACTTTTTTTAAGCATCCTTTTCATTGTGTTTCGAGGCGAATCATGAGCCACACATGGGAGCATCTCATGGGAACCGTGTGGCGATGCTGTGATGTAATCTAACAGACCGGAGTCTTGCAGTGTAACCTGGGAAAGAGGTTTAGTAACAGCAGCGAGACCGTCAAACTGTCTGCTCTCTCCCTTCTGTCTCTCTCTCCACACAACATTAATATTTGATAAGATTCTCCTGTTACATAATCCAGAGGGAAGATAAATGAGCAGAGGAGTGTGGAGCTGTCTGTCTCTCTCTTCTCAGAGTTTGAGTCTGACCTGAAATAAACATTCGTGTCATGAGCAGACGACCTCACCGTCCTCGGCCATGTGGAGTTGAGCCGCTCTGATTGGACGCCTGTCCAACCCGCTTCAGCCAATAGCAGCCGCCAGCATCTGTCATGCATTTCAATATTGTTTTGTGTCAGAAATTTGATTAATAAGGCAAGTCAGGTTTATTTATGCAGCACTTTTAATGATCGCTTCAAAGCTGCTTTACTGATTGGTTTACTATATCATGACATGAATCATTACTGTGACTAAATTAATGAAAGTCAATTATTTCTTGATATAAGATTTTATGAAGTTCACCCACATGTACCTGTTTTTATCAGGGAGCTTCTAGAGTGAATTCACTAGTGAACATTAAAGTCAATTCTGTAGTGAACTCTAGTAAACTCCATAGTGAATTCTATAGTCGATTAGTCAATTACATAGAGAATTATGTTGTGAACATCAGATAATTCTGTGGTGAATTCTGTAATGAACTCTGTAGTAAACTGTATAGTGAATAATATATTGAATTCTAGTGATTTCTGTAGTGCACTGATTCTATAGTCCATTACATAGTGAACTCCTATTGGTTGTCTTAGGTTGATTCGTGTAAAAACCTCAAATTGACTCTTGTGACCCTAGTGAACTAATTAGCATATATGTAAATTGTACATTGTGACTAATTAGCATATGTTGATTCCTCTGGTAACTCACATTGATAACATGTCATAGTTTGAGTGTAATAACACAGTATTCTTTCAGGTTCCACATGAATCAGTGAATATGGTAAACATTCACCATGGTATAACCGTCATGCTCCGGGGATGTCAGGGTTAGATGTAATTCATAACAGCTGTGATTGGTCCGAGCAGGTGATCACATGACATTCAGAGCAGCTGTGTGACTGAGTGATTATTAATGAGATATGACAGAACAGTACACCTGGTTCATGTGGAAGTGAAAGGTCTGTATGTAGTGAACACTGATGAGTGGAGGACCTTTGTGTGTGTGTGTGTGTGTGTGTGAGAGAGAGAGAGAGTGTGTTTGCTCGTCCAGCGTGCAGCGGGAAGAGAGCTGTGTGTGTGTTTAATAGAGTCACCCCAGGTCTGTCTGATTTACTGTGTAATTAAGAGAGCGAAACACAGAGAGAGAGAGACAGGAAGAGTTTCTCGCTCTGGTGTCACTGTGATGTAGTGCTGGTGTTCCAGCACAGCGATAGAGTGTGTGTGTGTGTGTGTGGTGTGTTTACTGCTGTTGTGAGATCAGAATAAAACAAACAAATTCCCCTAAAAAAAACAAATCAAAGTAAAACACTAAAAAATATATATATTGTGTTTGAAATAAAATTAAAACACAATTATTTTAAAATAAAAACATCTAAATTAAACAAAATATCTAAAAGGTGAAATATTTTATGTTTACTTGCATGTCATGTGACCATTGTTCATCAGTCAGGCCATCAGACCAGATTCTAGTGTTAACTAGTGGGTTAATATGTCTGTTAAACAGCTGGAACCTAGTGTGTGTGTGTGTGTGTGTGTGTGTGTGTGTGTGTGTGTGTGTGTGTGTGTGTGTGTGCGAAACACCATCAGCTCTAGTGTTTGCTCGGATCAGCTGTTAGTTTCGTCACAGGAGCAGTTTTTTGATTGGTTCACTTGGGATTCAGTGAAGATCGTTTATGAGAGTCACTGAATGTGTTCGTCCTGTGAACAGAGCGTGTGTGGTGTGTGTGTGTGTGTGTGAGTGAGTGTGTTCAGTGCCATTGCGTGTATACATCCTCTATTCTCTGCAGTGATGTGCTCGTTTGCCCAATAAGAATCGACTGTTCAATTGGCTCTTGACTTTTATTAATGACAGATGCTGCTGCACTGTGACTGTCGCAATTAACATCCCACAACTCACATGAAACTGTGTGTGTGTGTGTGACGGCAGGCTGCAATGAATGATAAATGAGTATTATTGTATGGGCTTTGTGGTGTTGTTATAACAGGATGTGCTCAGAGATGCTGTGTAAACACACACACACACACACACACACACGCAGATGTGAGCTTCAGATCTGCTGCTGCATTGAAAGAGTGATCAGATTCAGCTGATGTTCCTGAAGGTGTGTGTGTGTTTGTGAGATCAGCTCCCATCTGTCTCTTCCAGCAGTGAGGTGCTGTCCATGTGGAAACACTGCATTCTGGGTGATCTCTGCCTGCATTCTGATTGGATGCCAGACTGAACCAAAAAGAAAAAATGATTTATTAGATAAGTGCTAGTATTAAATTGGTCAGGTGCTGACAAAGAGATGTCTTTACAGCTTCTCAAACAGAGTCCAGGAAAAGGTCAGTGAGAGTGATGTAAAACAATGTAATATTTAATCAAATGAAATTTGAACAGTTAGTTTCTTTTTGGGCAAACATAGACTGCACAACAGAGGTTTACTGTTTAAATGAAAACATGGACGAAATATTGCATGTTATTACTTAAAATAATAATTACTTTTCTTTTGAGAAGTATTTTCTTAGTAATATATTTGGTCATTGTAACTGAACACTTATTTGGGGGGTTGTTTGATGGTAGTTTTCTTCTGATGGAATGGTGAAATGCTGCTGAAGTGACTCTCAGATGAATGATGATATAGTGAGATGCAGAAGAGCATCACGTGTGCTTCAGATGCACATTTCCACAGCAGTCTCAGACACTAGTGCATGAATAGGATTCATTCTACAACATTTTGAGGTTTGAGTTCTTGTAGATTATTGTCATGGTGATCAGGTTTGTAATAATTCTCATTGTCTCAAACCATTTTATTATAATTATTATTAAAAGAAACATTCACCTCAGAAATCACTTTAAATTCTGTACATACTGTCACAACAGAAACACGTCTGCTGCTCGAGGTGAGCTTCAGCGCCGCTGTGTCCTGTTCACCTGGACTCTGTGTGTGTGTGTGTGTGTGTGTGTGTGTGTACACTAGCCCTCGTGTGTGTGTGTGTACACTAGCCCTTGTGTGTGTGTGTGTGTGTTTATCTTTGAAGTGAACAAGCCTTTGACTGTGACCTTTCTGCTGTGAATAGACCAATGATGTGAACTGATATTCAGAGCACCGCTCACACTGACCTTTTTCGACAGGAAGTGGAAAACAGGCACTCACACGACACTTAACAGCTGCTGTTTGATTGGCATCTGTTGATCTTCCAGCTCTTTATTTAAGCATTAAAGGAAATATTGATGAATTATCATTTTCTAACATTTGTGATGACCAAGTTTCCACGGTTTGGACTGATGAGTGTGTTTGCTCTCCATGATGAGATGGACATGTTCAGTCTAGAGGTTATTAGTGATCAGCCGCTGGACATTTGTCTTTCCCACGGTGGTGTTTGTTAAACACTCCGTCCATCATCATTCACGCAGCTCAGACATAATGATGCGCGGTGACACCGTCAGTGCCTCGTTTGTAAAGCCCTCCATCATTGGCAGCTTCATTAGCTCTTAGTATGCAGATGGAGACGTGTGTGTGGACCAGTCAGCTGGAGAACATGCCACAGTCACACGAATGAGACGATCATCTAACACAGAGCTGACAGTCATTTACTGGGAATTAAGAGACTCAACATTTGACAGACAGAAGTCTGAATGTCATTCTCTACACCTGTGTGAACTTGAGGAGAACTGACTCTATTTCATGTTTCTGAATGAAGTGTCTTCTGCTCATCTATGCATTTATTTGGTCAGAAATACAGTAGAAAGGTGATGTTGTGAATATATTGTAAAATGTAATTAATTACTGTGATGGAAAGCATAGTGCATATTTAATTTCTTTATTTATTTGTTATTTTTATTAGAGATTGAGATTTTGTTATATAACATCACAACATTCAATATGTTTTAAGTCTCAGTCTCTAGTAATATTTCTTCTTTTCTGATTCTGCTGTTGCAGCCTGTCTCTCTCCCTCTCTCTCTCTCTGTCTCTCTCTCCCTCTCTCTCTCTCTGCCTCTCTCTCTCTCTCCCTCTCTCTCTGTCTCTCTCCCTCTCTCTCCCTCTCTCTCTGTCTCTCTCCCTCTCTCTCTCCCCCCCCTCTATCCCTCTATCTCTCTGTCTCTCTCTCTCTGTCTCTCTCTCTCTCCCTCTCTCTCTGTCCCTCTCTCCCTCTCTCTCTGTCCCTCTCTCCCTCTCTCTCTCTCTCTCTCTCTCTCCCTCTCTCTCTCTCTCTCTCTCTCTCTCTCTCTCCCTCTCTCTCTCCCTCTCTCTCTCTCTGTCTCTCTCTCCCCCCCTCTCTCTCTCTCTCCCTCTCTCTCTCTCTGTCTCTCTCTCCCCCCCCTCTCTCTCTCTCCCTCTCTGTCTCTCTGTCTCTCTCTCTGTCCCTCTCTCTCTCCGTCTCTCTCCCCCCCCCCCCCCCCCCCCCCTCTCTCTCTCTCTCTCTCTCTCTCTCTCTGTCCCTCTCTCCGTCTCTCTCTCACCCCCCCCCTCTCTCTCTCTCTCTCTCTCTGTCTCTCTCTCTGTCCCTCTCTCCGTCTCTCTCTCACCCCCCCCCCCCTCTCTCTCTCTCTCTCTGTCTCTCTCTCTCTCCCTCTCTGTCTCTCTGTCTCTCTCTCTGTCCCTCTCTCTCTGTCTCTCTCTCCCCCCCCCCCCCCCCCCTCTCTCTCTCTCTCTCTGTCTCTCTCTCTGTCCCTCTCTCCGTCTCTCTCTCACCCCCCCCTCTCTCTCTCTGCAGTGTGCTTATGTAATCTGATTGATCAGTGGGGAGTGCTGTAGTGCACCAAAAGGAGCGAGCAGAGGAGATTCTCTCCACTCCTGTTTGTTGAGTCACTCATCTCTAGTACTAGTGCTTATACTCAGAGTGTGCTGCTTCTGTCCTAAGTGATCAGATGCACCGGTTCACCTGCTGAACAACAAAACAGCTGAAAAAATCTAGAGATAAAAATGACAAAACGATCTGACACGAGTGAAGTGATGTCTCAGATGGTCTCAGTCTGCCTGTCTTTGTGGGTTTATTTTTATCTTTCTGAGCTCTTTATTTCAGAACTTTTGTTCAGTGTGTGTCAGTGATTTTACCGTGTCTTCACATTAAAAGCGGATTACTGGATTCAAACCGGATTAGAGCAGCAGCTCAACTTGACTGCAGTAATTGGTCTCTGTGAACGTTCCCTGTCGCTCCTGGATTTCAGGATGAATTATTCCAGACCATCCGAGCATCAAGCGCTAATGCGGCAGACAGAGAATATGTGTGAGAGCTGACCTGCTTTCTCCTGTGTTCTTGTTCTTGTGGAAAGTAGCAGAACTTTGTGGTTGTTCTTCAGAGTTTGACCCCTAAACGTCACAGCAGCCTACATAAAGCAGCGGAGGGCATGAGTAATGACTTCACACCGCTGCAGATGTACACTATTTATAGTGAAGCTACAGCTAAACTAGAGCTTCACTTCACATGTGGTCACCTCCACACGTCCTGTTTCCTTGAGCTCAGGACAGCTTCCTTCAGCAGAGGCTGGAATATTATCATAACTAGATTATACCATAACATCACAAAGGAACAATATCACTGGAATCACTTTTAGAATTATTTTTTGTAGTTGACTAATAATAAAAGCATTGACAGCCAATCAGAACCCATTCCTGCTTTAAAGAGCTTGAACATTTAAAGTGACATATGACAAAACTGCAGCACAATTAATATAACTGATCACTATTGTGTGCTGGTGTGGAACATAATATATTTATTGTTATAGTAATCGATATAGTTACTACATTGTAGTTATCACAATAGTTATCATTATAGCTAATGTTAACATTATGATTACATTTATAACTATAGTTGTAGTTATTGTTATCACTATAGGTACTGTAATCATTATAGTATTTGAATAGCATTGAAGCTCAGGGAATAAATAAATCGTAATGACCCGTTTAACACTGAAGTGAGATCAAGATTTGATTTGATTTCTTTCTGTTTGATGAAGCTGTGTTTGCAGAGAAAGAGTGTGTTTGGATCTGTGTCCTCCCACACTGTGAGCAGCAGAAGTTCATGCTCTCTTCTGCTGAGAGGAATCACATCTCTCTGAAATCACTGATCTACTACTACAGCTCTGCTTTATGCTGAGGAAACAGGAACTAGTTTAGATTCGGTTTATTTGTGCTAGCAGCTCATGATGATCACTGTGACAGTATGGAGGAGTTGGTTTGAGTTCATTAAACTGTCATTGATTATGATGAGACGTGCTGAGATGATCAGAGCTGATGTGATTATGAGCAATATCAATATCAACTGGATGCTGAAACCAAACACAGGCTTCCCTTCAGCTGCAGCCGTCATGACAGGACAGACCTGTGTGTGTGTGTGTGTGTGTGTGTTGTGTAATAGTGTAGTACTCCGCTCTCACTCCTACATGTGTTCATAGAGACTCAGGCACTTCAGTCCAAAAATACTCAACAAGAGTCAGGTGCTGGTCCTGAGAGACGCTCCACACAGCTGCTGCGCTCGCTCGCTCTCAGGAATACCGTGGTTTTACTGCCAAAGGTTCCACACACGCTTTCTGTTCTTTTGTGCATTACAGGATTGTTATAAATCATTCTGCTGCACTCACAGAAAGTTTCTGATGGAGTATTTGACTGTGGCTTGAGTTGATACCCAGTGTTTGGACTGATAAGATGTGAATGTCCTTCAGATGTGTAACTAAAGACATTCCTGCTGACCATTGAAATGTCTTTGATGACTTGAGTTTTCATTCATTTCAGTGACTTTCCCCAGGCTTGAAAATCTGTTTTCACTCAAATTTTAAAGCTTGCATCATTCAGTGAGGATGTTCAAACAGATTCAATGTCCAGAGTTTCCCATACATCGATTTATTTGTGGTGGCTTGCCACAGTATCAATGCTGACTGCCACAAATATATTTTTAAAAGGCTTTGACTTTGTTGAATAAATATCAGCTTTGCAAAATTCAAAATCAAAACGCGGCAGGGGTGTTGTGGGTCTGTGGTTCTTCTGTCTGTGGCTCTGGCTGTCTGTGGTTCTTCTGTCTGTGGTTCTTCTGTCTGTGGCTCTGGCTGTCTGTGGTTCTTCTGTCTGTGGTTCTTCTGTCTGTGATTCTTCTGTCTGTGGCTCTGGCTGTCTGTGGCTCTGGCTGTCTGTGGTTCTTCTGTCTGTGGCTCTGGCTGTCTGTGGTTCTTCTGTCTGTGGTTCTTCTGTCTGAGGCTCTGGCTGTCTGTGGTTCTTCTGTCTGTGGTTCTTCTGTCTGTGGCTCTGGCTGTCTGTGGTTCTTCTGTCTGTGGTTCTTCTGTCTGTGGCTCTGGCTGTCTGTGGCTCTGGCTGTCTGTGGCTCTGGCTGTCTGTGGTTCTTCTGTCTGTGGTTCTTCTGTCTGTGGCTCTGGCTGTCTGTGGTTCTTCTGTCTGAGGCTCTGGCTGTCTGTGGTTCTTCTGTCTGTGGCTCTGGCTGTCTGAGGCTCTGGCTGTCTGTGGTTCTTCTGTCTGAGGCTCTGGCTGTCTGTGGTTCTTCTGTCTGTGGTTCTTCTGTCTGAGGCTCTGGCTGTCTGTGGCTCTGGCTGTCTGTGGCTCTGGCTGTCTGTGGTTCTTCTGTCTGTGGCTCTGGCTGTCTGTGGTTCTTCTGTCTGTGGCTCTGGCTGTCTGTGGTTCTTCTGTCTGAGGCTCTGGCTGTCTGTGGTTCTTCTGTCTGTGGCTCTGGCTGTCTGTGGCTCTGGCTGTCTGTGGTTCTTCTGTCTGAGGCTCTGGCTGTCTGTGGCTCTGGCTGTCTGTGGCTCTGGCTGTCTGTGGTTCTTCTGTCTGAGGCTCTGGCTGTCTGTGGCTCTGGCTGTCTGTGGCTCTGGCTGTCTGTGGTTCTTCTGTCTGTGGTTCTTCTGTCTGAGGCTCTGGCTGTCTGTGGCTCTGGCTGTCTGTGGTTCTTCTGTCTGTGGTTCTTCTGTCTGTGGCTCTGGCTGTCAGGTCTCAGTGTGACTCAGCAGTATTCTTCAGTGTCTCCTCATGTGATGTTCTGTGAGGTGAACAGTGATCAATATCCACCCGTCATCAGCTGATGAGAGACTGACAGCTAATTGTAAAGTGTGAATGATGTGGCTGTATTAGTGCATTGGGACACACAGAGAACACAAACACTCATAATCCATGTTCACAGCCCAATTAAAACATCTTCGACACTTCAGATTATTTTTCTAATAATTTAATAATCGGAATTTAAATAGAATGCAGCTCATATAACCGCAGTCAGTTTGGTTTTTAATATACTTATTTTTCCAAATGAATTACCCACAAACCTGTTCATACACACAGCAAATAGAGTGTTTACAAACATTAGAGATGAATAATCAGTGTTTCAATTCATACATGTAGACATTTGCATTTCATTTGTACATTTCAAATTATATTTAATGATTAACCTTAATTTTGTGGGACATAATGGAGGAGCACTTAATTTCCCAAAATGTACAAAAAAACCCTCTAGATATTATGTTATATAATAAATGTAACATTACTATTATTTAAATAAATTCAGATTTCACTGTTTTTTTAAATAAATTAATCATTTTCATTATCAATTTTCTTCATGTTGTAACATTTTGTTGTGCAGTCTGACAAAATGAAATAGTTTTCTATGACTGTTAATTCGTTTGGCATGATCTGTGTAACTGTGTGTGTTTGTGATGATCACAGGATGTTTATGTGAGTGTTTATTAGCTGCGTAAATGTCTGCGAGAGATTACAGCAGGTTCAGATAATCTGGATTTGATCTGAGCTCTGTTACATGGATTATAGCAGTATTAGCCTGTACTGCACACACCACCCATCTGAAAACATCAGACTGAACACCTGACCACAGCCGTGCACTTACTGTGAGTGGGCTGTGTGTGCGTGTGTGTGTGTGTGTGTGTGTGTATACTGAATATACCATTCAAAAGTCGATTTTTAAAATGTTATTAAAATAAGTTTCTTCTGCTCACCAAGGCTGCATTTATTTAATCATAAACACAGTAAAAACGGTAATATTGTGAAATATTATTCTACTGTAAATCATCTGTTTTCTGTGTGAATCTGTGTTAAAGTGTAATGTATTTCTGTGATGCTCCGCTGTACTTTCAGCATCATTCCTCCAGTCTTCAGTGTCACATGATCTTCAGAAATCAGAATAATATGATGATTTACTGCTCAAGAAATATTTCTGATTATTATCAATGTTGAACACAGTTGTGATACATTTTATTTTTCATAATTCACAGATAAATAGAAAGTTTAAAAGATCAGCATTTATTTGAAATCGAAATGTTTTGAAATATAAATATTATACATGCTTTTACTGTCCCTTCTGATCAATTTTGTGTGTTCTCGATGAATCAAACTTTTGAGCGCTAGTTTAGATGTGTGTTTGTCCTCTCGGTGTCCAGCAGACAGCGACACACCCATCACACTATCTGCAATGCAGTTCAGTCTGGTCTGCCAGATCCCTGTCTGTCTGTCTCTGTGTTTCAGACAGGTAACGGCCAGTGGATCAGTCTGTATCTGCAGGAGTCCGCGTGTGTCTCGCGTGTGTCTCGCGTGTGTCTCGTGTGCAGGGTTTGTTCTCTTGTTTGTGTTGTTATAGCATCCATGTGCAAACTGTTATAACAGTTGAGTCAGTGATTTTATAGAATGCAGTGCAAGATGAATTAGAGTTGGGAATTCGAATATTTGGGCTAAAATAAAAAGCGAATATTCAAATATTTGTTTAATTAATTACAGAGAAAGACATTATTTTTATTTTATTAAGTTTTTGTCAGCATTTCTGAACAAGCTTTTGTTTAGGCATTATACACACAACAACATTATGCTATATCTCAAGGTTTTCTTTTAGTTTAAAGAGTTCATATTTGGCATTTCTTTACGACTGCTACAACAACTGTAATTTCTTGAATATTTGGACATATTCAAACATGTAAACTCAGACTGAGCTTTTATTCTGAAGTCGTGATGAACAGATAGCATTTTGAGAAAGATATTGATTACCTTTCGAATCTGATGAAATGGCACACTTTGCATTCTCAGATGAACGTTATAATAAACCCAAACGCAGCAATATGCACAGATGGAGTTTGAGACATATAAATAAAGTGCATATATTAAACCTGCTTTGCAAATATTTATTTAATTAAATCATAGTGTTTGTGAAGTCAAAATAGTCATGAAAGCCATGATTTTTAAATGGGTTTAATATAGGGCTGGGCGATATAACAAAACATTTGACCCATTCTCAATTTTTAATTAGTCAACTTGAAAATATAACGACAACATGATTCAAGTAACTTTTTCTTTATTAACCCTCTAGATCTGTTCCAAGTGCATCACTATCTATAAATATATTTAATAACAAAAAGATTCAAGCTCAAGCAGAGAATTTCACATTTTGGAGGTCTGCAGCTAATTACACCATAGATGAACTGAGAGGGTGAAGGGTCTCAAAATACATTAAAAAAAAAAAAAAAAAAAAAATATATATATATATATATATATATATATATATATATATATATTTTTTTTTTTTTTTTTTTAAAGTTAATAATAAGTCCATTTGCTTAAGGTTGTAGATTATTTTACTGTTTATGTGTCTTCAGATTCAGTCATTCAGTCCATTATGTATCATGGACTGCGTAACACATGAAATAAGTCGACCTGTGTGTGTTCATACGTGTTCAAGGTTATCAGCAGGATCTCTGGGAACACGTGACGGTCAGGTGACATGCATCCGGCTGCTGCTGGTGTGTTTAAACTCATGATGAAACATCCATCGTCACGCAGTGATCTCGCTGACATATGATGGA
>NC_039279.1:2334662-2337162 GCF_003368295.1 Carassius auratus | reverse complement strand
GGCAGCAAAAAAAATTAAATAAATAAAGTATTTTGATGCAAATATTTATCAGTTCAAGCACGTCCATTTGGCTGGGAATGAAACCTGTAATTTTGGCATTGCAGTCACTATGCTCTAATGTAAAAAGTCTAATAAGTAAATTGTATAGAATTATTTAGGGTCAGTTTGATCAGAGTTAAACATGAGCTGAGCTGAGTGTTGTGTGTTTCCAGAACGTTCCTCCGGATCTGTCCATATGTACGTTTGTGCTGGAGCAGTCTCTGTCTGTACGAGCGCTGCAGGAGATGCTGGCTAACACCGAGGAGAGAGCAGAAGGGGTGAGTGATGCTTCTGTCCATCATCTCAACCTGAGCTCAACCACAGCCGTAAACATCTGACTGAAGCAAGAGCTCCTCCCTTTAAACGCTCAGCAGTGTGATGATTGACAGGTGATTGATTCACCAGTAATGGATGGAGATGAGGAATCCTGTCAGAGTCAATGAATCACATGAATGTGAAAATAAAGTCTTAGCACTGACAGAGACTGAAAAACTATATCATTTCCCACATTTACTGAACTGACAACATGTGATAGTGGTTGAGTTGAGCTGAAGTAATCACAGTCTGGTGATCGGTGTGGATGTGATTTGAGCTGGTGGAAGTGTAGATCTTTATATCTGTCCTGATAATGCGTCTGCAGATGGTAAGGCAGATTTCCCTGCGCCGCTGATGATGCGTCTGTCAGCTGCACGAGTGTCGAACACTGATGTGATGTCACTCCGTTGCCGTGGAGACAGAAGCTTCAGTGCAGCATCACTGTCCCATTAATGTTTCACAGCATCAGTGCAACTTTCAGCTTTTAGTCGTGGGAACGATTAGATATGTTGAATTAATGTTTATCTATGAGAATATGGAAGTGTAAAACCGTAATATTAAAGTGCTTCCAAACTTGTTAGTCAAACTCATTCAGCTTAATTTTTTAATTCTGTTAACATTAAGGTTTATTTTAGTTTTGTCGATAATACTTATTAATGTTTATTAATGCATTAACTAATATTATTAACTAACAATGCTGCTACACTTTTTGTAGTATTTATTAATTTTTGTTAGGGTTAGGGTTAGTCAAACTGTTTATAAGTAGTTCATTTTAGTTCAGGTTCATTAAATAATATGAACAGACACTTTGGTGAATGTTTAAAATATGATTGTGATAGTTCAACTCCAGATCAGTCTGACTTCATTTACTCTTCCTCGTGTTGCTCCAGACCTGCACCAGATTCTTCCTTCTGTTGAACGCAAAAGATGATATTTTGAAGAGTGTGTATGTGTGTGTGTGTGTATTTAAAAGAGCGTGAGTGTGTATGTGAGTGTTGTGTGTATATGTGAGAGCTTGAGTGTGTGTGTTTAAGAGAGCGTGTGTGTATGCATGCGTGTGTGTGTATGTGTGTGTGTAAGAGAGTGTGAGTGTGTGTGCGAGCATGCGTGTGCGTGCGTGTGTGTCTGTCTGTGTGTGTGTGTAAGAGAGCGTGTGTGTGTGTGTGTGTGTGTGTGTGCGAGCGTGCGTGTGCGTGCATGTGTGTTTGTGTGAGTGTGTCTCTCTGTGTGTGCGTGCGTGCGTGTGTATGAGTATGAGTGTGTGTGCGTGCGTGCGTGCGCGTGTGTGTGTGTGAGTGTGTCTCTGTGTGTGTGTGTGTGTGTGTGTGTGTGAGTGTAAGTGTAAGTGTGTGCGTGTGTGCGTGCGTGCGTGCGTGCGTGCATGCGCGCGTGTGTGTGTGTGAGTGTGTGTCCTGTGGTGGCTCTGACTCACCTGGCCTGTGTTTGATCATGTGTTAGCAGGTTCATGCGGTCAGGTCGACTGGTCACATGATTCACTCTGGATCACAGGGGTATTATCTGTTCCAAACCTCTCTGTGTGAGTCTACAGCCAGTGCAGAGACACACAGGAAGTGACATAGGCATTTGGATGATGGTGTTTGTCTTATTTTTAGTCACAGCATCATTTGATTTGATTCCAGTGTGATTCTTGATTCAGTTAGTGCACTGCAGCACGTCAATCTTCAAAGTGTTTCATTGCTGATGTATTTAGAGTTCCTGCAGATGTCTCTGATCTCTGGATCTTTATTTATTTGCTTTTAATTGAGAGGTTGATAGTTACTGTTTATATATATATATATATATATATATATATATATATATATTTTTTTTTTTTACAATTATTTATTTGTCTATTTCAAATATTTCATCTTTTTTTAATAAGTGTTTGATATGTTTATGTTGTAAAATTTGACATTTTTATGATTGAATTCAATGCAATATTTCCACCAGCTCAGTTTGTGAAACCTAGCGTCAGACTAGCACCTTTCAGCTGTGGCTTTATTCACTGTATATCAGAAGCTTATGATCTGATTATTATTTTGTGTGGATGGATCAGTGTTGTTTGAGGAGCAATCACGTCTGATTTTACCCTCCTCTGCTCTTCCTGTTGCTGCACTGGAATAAATACATAACAACCCTGAGTTAC
>NC_039279.1:2302162-2329662 GCF_003368295.1 Carassius auratus | reverse complement strand
CGGCCTGGAACATCAGGCTCACGATGGAAAAACACTCAAACGCATTTAGACTCGTCAGAGATATCTTCATTCTTCATGTTCGTTTATGGCGTATACATTGCTATTTGTTTGTCCATTTATATGCAAATCCATTGTTTTGAAACAGAAGTTTTACTGAAAATAGCAGAGTAATAAATATTTCAATAGAAATGGTTTTAAAATGAAAAAAGTTATTTACATTTAAACATTAAGCAGACGCTTTTATCCAAAGCGACTTAAAAATGAGAACAATAGAAGCAGTCAGATCAACGAGAGAACAACAACAGGATACAAGTGCCATGACAAGTCTCAGTTAGTCTAGTACAGAACACAGAGACAGGTATTTGTTTTTTTTTATAAATGAAAAGGAATATTTGTGTGTCTTTAGGGTGGTATGTGATTTAGCTGTGAATGTGAGGCTGATTAGTGTCGTATTCACCATGAGTGTGTGTGTGTGTGTGTGTGTTTCAGACGGCGCAGGGCGGAGGTCACCGGACGCTGCTCTACGGTCACGCAGTCTTACTGAGACACTCCTACAGCGGGATGGTGTGTGTTCCTCTGACGACTCGTCACGTCTGAGTGTGTGTGTGTGTGTGTGTGTGTGTGTGTGAGGGTGAGGTTAATGTGTCGATGTGTTTCTCTCTCTCCAGTATCTGTGCTGTCTGTCTACAGCTCGCTCATCCACAGACAAACTAGCATTTGACGTGGGGCTTCAGGAAGACACGACAGGTGATGTCACTTCCTGTTTACATTCTCTGTTCTCAGGACCATTGGGAGATTTTTTGAATTGCGACATTATTTTCATTATTCTTATTCTTATTACTGTTATGCAGTATCATTGAGAGACCGTTGTAATAAATTTGAAATATGTTGAATTTTTCATGTCAGGTTTAGTTATTTTGTGATTTTTTTAGTTTTATATGATTTATAACTATACTGATCCTGTGTGTGTGTGTGTGTGTGTGTGTGTGTGTGCAGGTGAGGCGTGCTGGTGGACCATCCACCCAGCGTCCAAGCAGAGGTCAGAGGGTGAGAAGGTGCGAGTGGGCGATGACCTCATCCTGGTCAGTGTGTCGTCTGAACGATACCTGGTGAGTTTGAGCAGAATCAGAAGCTGATGGCTGCACGTCGAGAACACACTGATGAATGTGAGCTCTCTCTGTTCCAGCACTTGTCGTATGGTAACTGCAGTCTGCACGTGGACGCAGCTTTCCAGCAGACGCTCTGGAGCGTGGCTCCCATCTGCTCCGGCAGTGAAGTGGCTCAGGGTGAGTATTTGACACGCTAATGTCACGCTACATTCCACTTCCTGTTTGATTGCTCAGCACTGTGTGTTTCAGGCTTCCTGATTGGTGGAGATGTTCTGCGGCTGCTGCACGGTCACATGGACGAGTGTTTGACCGTCCCGTCAGGAGAACACGGAGAGGAGCAGCGCAGGTCAGGATTCATCTGTTATCTGATCCAGTGGTGTTCACTGATATAAAACACTAGTTCACACAAAAACATCAAGTCTGTCATCATCCAATCAACCGCACTCTCTCCAAAGCAGTGAATGATGGTGTTTGGTGAACTGCTTCTTTTAGGATCTGTTTGCTTGATGACGATGATGATAAAACGAGCAGGATCCCTGTGGAATATTCAGGTCTTAAAACTTCTGAAATTCTGAACTCTGTTGTACAGAAACTTCAAATATAGTTGTGTCCAGTTTGGTGAGAGCGGTTGAGAAGCGCTGGTGTGTGTCTGGTTCTCCATCGGGAGCGCTGACGGTCAGGACTGTGTGGTGAGGTTGATTAAACACTCCTGATGGTTAAAGTGTGGTTTGAGTGGGATGTCTTCATCTTCTGAGGTCAACCGCTGTGTGTCCGTGTGAAGAGCTGGATATACATTTGTGCTCATATACGAAGGGCCTTAAAGAGGACAAATCTTGGGAAAAACTGGATCAAAATATATAAATAAATAAACTGATGACATCCTGACTGTCTAAATGAGATGAATACGTGCAGAATATGATCCCTTTACCATCTTACTCCAGTTTCTCCATCTCTCGTGACCCACCCTGGGCTCTCCTGGAGGTAAAGTAGGACGTTCACTTGTTCTTCAGGAGAAACAGAGTCTCTGGGGTCTGATGAGCTTCTGTGAGACAGAATGAGATCTGTGTGTACTGCTGTAATTACAGAAACACCTGTCCTCTGTGGGACATCAGACACGGACAGAAGTGTGTTACTCTGCAAACTATTCAACCCAGAAAAACAGATACTTCCTAAAAGTCACACACTCAGACATTACTAATAAAAAGAAAGCTAAATCTAGTCTGGAGTCAACATTCATTGGTTTTAGTTTTAGCATTCCCTGGGAATCGAACCCATGACCTTGGCATTGCTCGGGGCATGATTCACTGTTTGATCTGTTTAAGTCTTCGTTAGTGTGAGTTTAAGCTCCTCAGCTTCACATATAATGCTGAAGTCTGTTCCTCTCGGGGTTTGAGTTTCTCTTTCTCCGTGTTTCTCGTCAGCGGTGGCCTTGAGCGTGTCACGTCTGCTTTTGAATACATCAATTTCAAAGAACCTTTCTGTGTATTCAGAGTATATCTCTTTAACTCGAACAAGAGATGTTCTTGCACAAGTATTACGCAAGTGTGTGTTGTGTTGTGGGATCATGTTTGTGTGTAGGTGTGTGTCTTTCTCTTCACTGGTGTGTAAAGCTGTAGTAGCTGAACCAGAAAGGTTCCCAGCGCACATCGTGTTCCAGACGCTGATTGTGATCCTCAGACTGTAGATTGAGGTCAGACACAGACGCTGTCTTAATAATCAATGTGTGCGCTCTGCTTCTCATCCTTCAGCTGCCCTCAAGAGTCTCACACAGACTGATACTATTTTGTTTTGTGCTGCACAGGAAGTGATGTCATCATTGGTCTCAGTTATTTGCACTACTGTTGTGCCATTGTCAGAAATTAAGAAACAATTTTTTGATTTTCAAGGACATTTTCTACCTTTCTTTTTTTTTTTCTAGCCATATACAATTTTGAGTCCATAAAATAAAATACTTCAGTCAAATTCTGTGGTTCTGCTGTGATGTACAGTATGGAGTGAAGTGTGATCTGTGGTTTGTCTCCTGCAGGACGGTGCATTACGAGGGTGGAGCTGTGTCCATCCACGCCAGATCCCTGTGGAGGCTGGAGACGCTGCGAGTGGCGTGAGTGAAGCAGTGTTTGTCTGTGTGTGCTGGTAATGAGTCCTGATTCACACGCTCAGAGTACTTCAGAGTACTTCATGAGTGCATCATTACTGAGGTCTGTGCCAATGCCACACCGGGGTGGGCCAAATTCATTAGCTCGCCTTTTTATTTCCATTCATTTGTATTATTTACAAAAGTTTGGAGTAGTTAAGATTTGTCTAAGTCTCTTCTGCCGAGGAAGGCTGTATTTATTTGATCGAAACACAGTAAAAATCTTGTGAAATTATTGTAGTTTAAATCATCTGTTTTCTGTGTGAATCTGTGTTAAAGTGTAATGTATTTCTGTGATGCTCCGCTGTATTTTCAGCATCATTCCTCCAGTCTTCAGTGTCACATGATCTTCAGAAATCAGAATAATATGATGATTGCAGTTCATTCGTTCTATTTTAAATCCACACATTTAGAAAATGTACATGACATGAAAAGACACTCTTTTCTGGTTTAACTCCACATGATCCTGTAGAGCACTGTGTACTGTGTTTGGACCCTGTGAGGTTCCCATCATGCCCCAGTGCTGATGTCATCAGGTCGGATGCGTTCCTTCTGGTTTGACCCCTCTGGCAGCGGCCGGGTTTGTGTTCCCATGAAGCCTTTAATTACACACTGCAGGACGTCAGCTCTTCTGCGTTCTGCTCTTCACAGACTAAAAATAATCCAGGACGCTGAAGTCGGAGCGTTTTATCAAAGTGGCATTTTGGGGTTAGGGCCAAATACTGGAGCAGGAGCCCAACACAGTTTACTTTCTGCTTTTGAATCATTTCACGTTGAATCTCTGAGCTGCTGTTTGTCATGACAGCATCATTAGAGTAGATTGTGTGCACAGTGATGCTTTACTGTTTGAAAACCACATGGATTCCTTTAGTACTGTGTGTGCCGCAGTGCATTGTGGGCGAGCTGAAGCCTGTCCTCTGGCTGTGTGCAGGTGGAGTGGCAGTCACATCCGCTGGGGTCAGCCGTTTCGGCTGCGTCACGTGACCACAGGGAAGTATCTCAGCATGATGGAGGATCAAGGGCTGCTGCTGATGGACAAGGAGAAAGCAGACGTCAAATCAACGGCTTTCTGCTTCCGTTCCTCAAAAGTGAGACTGACGCCAGACGAACCTGAAACATCTCAAACACTCCTCATTAGATCAGTTCATCCGCAGATGAGAATATTAATTCAGTTCTGACTCTGACTCAGTTCCTGAATTTGAACTGAACTGGTGTTGGAGCAGCACACAGGATAAAGCCATGGCCTTATGTGCTTTTAGAATTAAAGAGAGAATAAGTGATGGCTCGCAATTGTTTTATCAATATTGACTTATTCATGTTTTTTATGCATCAGTGATGAAAAATTCAGATTTCTAATAAATAAGGGGAAAAAATGAATTGTAATAAATAAAATATAAAAAAGGTAACTGCAACTTTTATCTCACAATTTTGAGAAAAAAGATTGCAATCACCTGTTTCAGTAATTTAATAGTTACACAGTTGTTAGCTTCCATAGTTGTGCTCATAATTATTCAGCATTTTTAAATGGGTTTATTTGAATGATTTATATTTTGATGAACTTCAGTACACTGTGTGAAGCAGTGTTTACCCATGATCCTCTGCTCGTCCTCCTGCAGGAGAAGCTGGACTTTGGTCTGAGGAAGGAGGTGGATGGGATGGGCGTCCCGGACATCAAATACGGCGACTCGGTCTGTTTCATCCAGCATGTGGACACCGGGCTCTGGCTCACGTACCAGTCTGTGGACGCCAAGTGTGCGCGGATGGGTGGAGTTCAGAGGAAGGTGAGCGTCTGACAGGATCTGAGCGTGTGTGTGTGTGTGTGTGTGTGTGTGAGAGAGAGAGAGTTCAGTGTGATGGATTCATTCATACGTGACACCCGTGAGCTGCTTCTGAGAGAGATTCATTACAGACGTGTCAGTCTCTCACACCCTCTTCATTACCGCTGCAGCACACACACACACACACACACACACACACACACTCGAGTGGATGATGAATATAACGTGTGTGTGTTTTAGGCCATAATGCATCATGAGGGTCACATGGATGACGGTTTGACGCTCTCACGATCACAGCACGAGGAGTCACGCACCGCTAGAGTCATTCGCAGCACGGTTTTCCTCTTCAACCGCTTCATCAGGTAACACACACACACACACACACACACACACACACTCAAAGACACACACACACACACACGGATGTTTACTATTGACTGAGCTCTTCCTGCTAATGTTTGATGAGCTGTGATTTTCACGATAACTTCATGAGTGAATGATGCAGCTGATCACAGTGACACACACACTCACTCACACACACACACACACACACACACACACACGCACGCGCGCGCGCGCACGCACGCACGCACGCACGCACACACACACACACACACACTCTCACACAAACTCACTCACACACACTCACACACACACACACACACAGAGAGTCTTGTCTGTTAGCGGTCCTGTGCCTCCTCTCTGAGTGCAGGGGTCTAGACACTCTGAGTAAGAAGGGGAAGACGTCCAGCCTGGATCTGCCCATCGAGTCGGTCAGTCTGAGTCTTCAGGATCTGATCGGATACTTCCAGCCGCCGGACGAACACCTGGAGCACGAGGACAAACAGAACCGGCTGCGAGCGCTCAAGAGCAGACAGAACCTCTTCCAGGAGGAGGTACTGCTCACAGAAACAGAATCAGAGCGGTTCTATAGAAGAAGCACAACTCACGCCACAACACACCGAACAAAACTCTGCTGTAGAACTGACTATGACACACTCACTCAGAAACTGCTAGAAACACATCACACACTGATGGCAAGTAACACACTGCAGTAAGCTTACATTTCTGATACAGAGAAACTGAAGTAGTCCTTAAACCATATTTCAATAATCTTTTAATCTTTGTTTTTACAGTTTACAAAGAATCAGATCACACTAGTACTAGTTTACTCCGTCATCTCTCATCAGATAATCTGAGCTGCTCCACATTCATTTTTATAGTGAGCTGTTTTTA
Source organism: Carassius auratus (assembly GCF_003368295.1). Taxonomy (NCBI): domain Eukaryota; kingdom Metazoa; phylum Chordata; class Actinopteri; order Cypriniformes; family Cyprinidae; genus Carassius; species Carassius auratus. The sequence goes on along the minus strand of NC_039279.1, from coordinate 2,323,405 downwards.
TTTCTCCTGAATGTTTTTAGAGATGATGTTGATATTTCAGCTGCATGCACACGAGTTCATGTGTGTGTGTGTGTGTGTGTGTGTGTGTGTGTGTGTGTGTGTGTGTGTGTGTGTGTGTGTGTGTGTGTCTGTAGGGAATGATCAACCTGGTGCTGGAGTGTATCGATCGTCTGCATGTGTACAGCAGTGCGGCTCATTTTGCAGACGTGGCCGGTAAAGAGGCCGGAGAATCCTGGAAGTCCATCCTGAACTCCCTCTATGAGCATCTGGGTATGATCCATATTCCAGCACTTTCCATCTGCACTCATCAATAACTGATGAGATCTGCTGACTGTGGCTCCAGGAGCTCCGTACAAACACTGTGTTCACCATCACTCACTAGTGCTTAGTGTTCAGCAAAGTGCACTATTAACTCACACACTTCACATACTATATATGTACACTGCATGCAGCTGTGATTCAGTAATAGTTCATCTGTTCCTGAACCTTTGAAGAGCTTCGTTCCTAATGAATCGTATTATTCCCGTCACATGATCATCTGTGTGTCTGTGTAGCTGCTCTGATCAGAGGAAACAGGAAGAATTGTGCTCAGTTTTCCGGCTCTCTGGATTGGCTGATCAGTCGTCTGGAGAGGCTGGAAGCGTCGTCCGGTGTGTAGCATCATTTATTGTGATGAGTGGATCGTTATGATGTGCTGGTGTGATGATGTGTAAGTGTGTGTGTCTGTGTGTGTGTGTGTGTGTGTGTCCACAGGGATTCTGGAGGTTCTGCACTGTGTTCTGGTGGAGAGTCCAGAAGCTCTGAACATCATTAAAGAAGGACACATCAAATCCATCATCTCACTGCTGGACAAACACGGACGCAACCACAAGGTGAGCTGAAGAATAATCAGACAGACTCTCTTTTGATCATGTGGTGTGTGCAGAAGGGATTCACAGATTCATTTCCCTGTGCTGAAGTTCCAGTCTGGTATATCTGTCAATGTCTACTTTACCTGGTTTACTCAGTTGTGTTGTGTATCTGTTCATGTTTAACACTGTCATTTTAACAGAGATCTTTACTGATTATATGCTGGGCCTAAAATCGCCGAATGCGAATAAAATCAGCGTTGGCGAGGCCATGTAACAGTGCCAGTCACCAGTTGGCAGGAACAACTTTTATGAATTATAATAATCGCAATGAAGTGATGACAACAGCCAGTTGTTAAAGAGATTCACTGTTTCTGACATAAGTGAATAAAATAATATTTTCCGAAGACAAGATCATCGTGATCAGCTTTTCTGTCATATGTGACAAGAGCGAATCGAGTAATACTGATGTGTGTGTGATGTTCAGGTGCTGGACGTCCTGTGTTCTCTGTGTGTGTGTCACGGTGTGGCCGTTCGCTCCAATCAGCACCTGATCTGTGATAACCTGCTGCCCGGCAGAGACCTGCTGCTGCAGACACGACTCGTCAATCACGTCAGCAGGTAGGACAGTGTCCTCATCACTTCCTGTCAGCACTTCCTGTCTCCTCACACTCTCTCAGTGCCTCTCTGTGTCGCTCGTTCAGCATGAGGCCCAACATCTTCCTGGGTGTGAGTGAAGGCACCGCCCAGTACAGGAAGTGGTATTATGAGCTGATCGTGGACCATGTGGAGCCGTTCGTGACGGCCGAAGCCACTCACCTGCGGGTGGGCTGGGCGTCCACACAGGGCTATGGGCCGTATCCGGGCGGAGGAGAGGGCTGGGGCGGGAACGGTGTCGGGGACGACCTCTACTCATACGGCTTTGATGGACTACACCTGTGGGCAGGTAACAACAGAGAGATTCTTCAGTTCATATTGGTGATCGCTGTGATGCAGTGTCTCAATCTGATGACATCTGAGATGAGTTTGTTTCTTTATCAGATATGTAGAAATGTACCACTGCAGTCCATCAATTCAGGTCTTGAGAAGACAAGAAACAATTAGTCTATAATCCATAATAACACTTCCTCCAGTGAAAGAGTGTTCTGGTCTGAATCAGGAGAGAAATCTGCACAGATCAAGCAGCGTTTAAACAGATCTAAACTAATATGTGGTAGAATCTTTTCACTGGAGGATGGTTAAGGTTATGGTTTATTTACAGTATATCAAAACAAAACTCTACAGAATGTCCCCATTTAGAGAGCTGTGTGTGTGTGTGTGTGTGTGTGTGATCTGATGTGAGGTATCTGCTGATGGTAGTGAAGACATCACTCATATAACAGCACATGTCAGCAGTTTTAAAGAGCTGTAGGTCCATGTGATCGGAACGCGTGCTGTGATTGGCAGGCTGTGTGGCGCGTTCGGTCAGCTCACCCAATCAGCACGTGCTGCGGGTCGAGGATGTGGTCAGCTGCTGTCTGGATCTCAGCGCTCCCAGCATCTCCTTCCGCATCAACGGCCAGCCGGTCCAGGGAATGTTTGAGAACTTCAACTCAGACGGACTCTTCTTCCCCGTCGTGTCCTTCTCCTCTGGAGTCAAGTGAGTGTCATCACCTCCAGACACGCCCACTGTGCCATCAGCCACACCCCCTGTCTGCCATTGGTCAGTCTGACAGATAAATCACATGAACTGCTGAGTCAGAACTGATAAAGTCATCATCATCTTATATGGATCATGTGATATTACCTTTAAACTATAACCTGCTCTGATTGGTGAAAAACTTTCGTCCTCCTCAGAGTGCGCTTCCTGTTGGGTGGTCGTCATGGAGAGTTCAAGTTCCTGCCTCCATCTGGTTACGCTCCATGTTTTGAGGCTGTTTTACCTCGAGAGAAGCTGCGTGTGGAGCACAGTCAAGAATACAAACATGATCATGGGAGAACACGTGACCTCCTGGGACCCACAGTCACACTGTCACAGGCAGCCTTCACGCCAACACCGGTGGACACCAGTCAGGTACATCTACCTGTACACACACCTGAACACACACCTGTACACACACCAGTCAGGTACATCTACCTGTACACACACCTGAACACACACCTGTACACACACCGTAACACACACCTGAACACACACCTGTACACACACCTGAACACACACCTGTACACACACCAGTCAGGTACATCTACCTGTACACACACCTGAACACACACCTGTACACACACCGTAACACACACCTGAACACACACCTGTACACACACCTGAACACACACCTGTACACACACCTGAACACACACCTGTACACACACCGTAACACACACCTGAACACACACCTGTACACACACCAGTCAGGTACATCTACCTGTACACACACCTGAACACACACCTGTACACACACCGTAACACACACCTGAACACACACCTGTACACACACCTGAACACACACCTGTACACACACCAGTCAGGTACATCTACCTGAACACACACCTGTACACACACCTAAACACGCACCTGTACACACACCTGAACATACACCTGTTCACACATCTGTACACACACCTGTACACACACCAGTCAGGTACATATACCTGTACACACACCTGAACACACACCTGTTCACACATCTGTACACACACCTGTACACCCACCTGTACACACACCTGAACACACACCTGTACACACACCAGTCAAGTACATCTACCTGTACACACACCTGAACACACACCTGTACACACACGAACACACACCTGAACACACACCAGTCAGGTACACACACCTGTACACACACCAGTCAGGTACATCTACCTGTACACACACCTGAACACACATCTGTACACACACCTGTACACACACCTGAACATACACCTGTTCACACATCTGTACACACACCTGTACACACACCAGTCAGGTACATATACCTGTACACACACCTGAACACACACCTGTTCACACATCTGTACACACACCTGTACACCCACCTGTACACACACCTGAACACACACCTGTACACACACCAGTCAAGTACATCTACCTGTACACACACCTGAACACACACCTGTACACACACGAACACACACCTGAACACACACCAGTCAGGTACACACACCTGTACGCACACCAGTCAGGTACATCTACCTGTACACACACCTGAACACACACCTGTTCACACATCTGTACACACACCTGTACACACACCTGTTCACACACCTGTACACACACCTGTTCACACACCTGAACACACACCTGAACACACACCTGACCACACATGAACACACACCTGTTCACACATCTGTACACACACCTGTACACCCACCTGTACACACACCTGAACACACACCTGTACACACACCTGAACACACACCTGTACACTAACCAATTGTTTGATGAGTTTGTTAATGAATAGGTTCAGACGTGACGATCACTTGTGTGTGTGTGTGTGTGTGTGTGTGTGTGTGGTGTGCAGATCGTGTTGCCTCCACATCTCGAGCGGATCCGGGAGAAGCTGGCAGAGAACATCCATGAGCTGTGGGTGATGAACAAGATTGAGCTGGGATGGACGTACGGAGCGGTGCGTCACACACTCATCATGTGTTCATGTCCTCTCTGCAGGACTGAAGCGTTTCCTCTCAATCACAGATACATCTGACACTTTTCTGATAGAATCAAATAACAGCTTTTCATCAGCTCACACACCCCAGTCCAGCAGAAACAGCAAGAGCAAAGTCAGCTGACACTTGATGAATGGTTTCAAGTCACGTCACATGATAAAATAATCCTAAAATATTCTTAGTTCAGTTATTGTGAATGCAGTTAACTTGTGATTGATTGTTCTGACATTATCATTTAATGTTCCTCATTAATTCCCTATCAAAACTTTAAAATGAGTTTAAACTGTATTTTTGTTGAATATGTGTATGGTTGGAAAGCTCTTGGTCTCCATGCACTCACACAGTCTTTCTAACATAAACATGTTTCCCTTGATTCATGATGCAGGTGAGGGATGATAATAAACGGCAGCATCCGTGTCTGGTGGAGTTCTCCAGACTTCCTGAACAGGAGCGCAGCTACAACCTGCAGATGTCTCAGGAGACACTCAAGTTAGTTTCATCTGATGTGTCAATCGGTTTAATATCTTAGTTCACTAGTAATGATATTACATCTGCTGTAATAATTGAAGACCTTGTTTTTGTATTGACTTGTGAATGTGTTTCATGTTCGTTGGATGGTTAGCACATAACTGTGAACCTGCTGAAATCATGCTGTAGTGAATCAGATCATCACTGATGAATCAGAGTCAGTAGAGTCAGTAAACTCACATTGTCTTTGAGATGAATCATATTTGTCTGTCTCTATCAGCACTCCTCTTTTCTGTCGTCTTCTTTCTTTTGTGTTTCAGAAGCGTTCTAATGACTTTAATTAGTCGTGTGGTGTGTGTGTGAGTCCCTGCGGTGCGCTCGTTGTGTGTGTGATTGTGCAGGAGTCACACTGGACTGAGTCTGACTGAACGAGGTTACGCTGTGACTGATGTTTGACTCCTGTCATCGGACAGCTGACACAGTCCTGCACACAAATAAACATCTCATTACATCACATACCACCGTGATTACTGTTGTCTAGGTCATAGTGTCGTTCTGATGAAGAAGGATGAACACAGACTTCATCAGAGTTTATTTTGCTCTCAGAACTATACATGATTTTATGATTCGTTGCATTTATAGTTTTAAGCTTCGATTTCACTGCTGTGTGCGACGCATCACATCTAGGAACTGTGTTGAGTTGAGACTCACTGATGTAAATCCCAGTTTTCCCATCATGCCGTGCTCTGTGTGCTGCAGGACTCTTCTGGCGTTGGGCTGTCATGTTGGAGTGGCGGACGAACGAGCCGCTGAGAAAGTCAAAAATCTGAAGCTTTCAGCGAAGTGAGTGTGTCAATCATTATTCATGATAACACTAACATGTGCATGTGTCTGGATTTATGTTGTGTTTGGGACGGTGTCGCAGCTAGTTATGCTAAGCTCTGATATCTCACTTTACACTGGTTAACTAGGTCTACCCAGCATCACCTGAACAGAATCTCTGAGTTTCCTGTGTGTCTGTTACGTGTTGATATCATGTGTGTAGTAAGTGTTAGCTGCCGGTCAGTTATCGTGTGTTCTCCTGTCAGATACGAGCTGTCCAGCGGGTATAAACCAGCCCCAATGGACCTCAGCCACATCAAACTGGCGTCTACCCAGGAGGCCATGGTGGACAAGCTGGCAGAGAACGCTCACAACGTCTGGGCACGAGACCGCATACGACAGGGCTGGACCTACGGCGTCCAGCAGGTCAGTGTGTGTGGACTGTACAGATTTCAGGTTTGAAGGATTTCATTCACTGGAATATCAAAAATACACATGAACACTAATATTTCATATATGAACAAGTTACAGTAGAAGTGTGATATAAACAGACTGATACTGAGAAATGAGACTGGACTCATCTGTACGGTCAGAGATTAAACACACAGATGAGCGTGATGTCTCCTCACACTCATTGTCTCTGCAGGACATCAAGAACAAGAGAAACCCTCGTCTGGTTCCTTACGTTCTTCTGGACGAGAGAACCAAGAAATCTAACAAGGACAGTCTGCGGGAAGCTGTACGCACGCTGCTGGGATACGGATACAACCTGGAGGCCCCGGATCAGGACCACGGTACCTGGAGCCTAGCCTTGACTATTAGAAGCAGTACTGGAAATAAAACACAAATGAACTGAAATAAAATATAATATTGAAAAAACTTCATCTTATTTTTTTTCTTCAGCTAGTTATCATGGCAACATTTCTCATTTTCATTTAGTGTAAGTTAAAGTGCTAAAAAACTATATAATAGTGTTTTAAAAATAATTATAATAGACAAAAACACTAGATTAAAAAAAAGTATAAAAATGTAAATGAAAACAGAAAATAATGAACAAAACAAGTTAAAAAACTATAATAAATCAATGATACAAAAATAACACTCGATGAGCTCAGTTTTAAAACAGTAAAACAAAATGATTAACTGATTTAGGGTCAGTGTCTGTGACAGTGTATGTTCACTTCAGGTTCTAGAGAGCGTTTGATTGGCCGGCGGCTCTGAAGTGAGAATGATGTCATCAGAATTGTTGATCTGCATTGGTGGTTTTTAGCTCTGATTGCAGATATCTTCTAAATGCATTTGTCATTGTTTTGGAGCACTCTAGCTTCACACGGACAGGTCAAAGGTCATCATCCAGGGGTGGTTTGCTCACGTGTGTGTGTGTGTTGTGCAGCGGCCCGAGCAGACGTGTGTAATCTGTCCGCGGAGCGCTTCCGGATATTCCGAGCGGAGAAGACGTACAGCGTGAGCGGAGGGAGGTGGTACTTCGAGCTGGAGGTGGTGACGGCGGGGGAGATGCGGGTGGGCTGGGCGAGACCAGGATGTCAGCCGGACCTGGAGCTGGGCTCAGACGACCAGGCCTTCGTCTTCGATGGGTTCAAGGTGAGTGTGATGGAGGAACTCTGAGATCCGTCACAGGTGTTGAGGACAGATGGAAACTGTGGTGTGTTTCTGCAGGCTCAGCGCTGGCATCAGGGAAACGAGCACTTCGGCCGCTCCTGGCAGTCTGGAGACGTGGTGGGCTGCATGGTGGACATGAACGAACGCACCATGATCTTCACGCTCAACGGAGAGGTGCTGCTCGACGACTCCGGCTCGGAACTCGCCTTCAAAGACTTCGAGGTTTGGGAAGGTGAGCGAGGCGTTTCCTGTTCCTACTCAAATTGCTGTATTATGAGAAATTAACACTCGTTAATGTAGGAACTCCATCAGAATGTGATTTTATTTATGATTCAATGGAATCGTTCATCCAGAAATGATCATGTGATCATCCACTCCCCTCAAACCTATGAGCTTCTTTCTTCAGTCGAACACAAACCTTGAAGGATGTTGGGAACCAAGCAACATATGTTCATGTGTCATTATATGGACAGTCTGTCATATAGAGACAGTGAGAGAGATAGTGTGTGTGTGTGTGTGTGTGTGTGTGTGTGTGTGTGTGTGTGTGTGTGTGTTTCATGTTTCATTTTTATTGGAGGATAACCCCTTGAGATGAAAACATCTCATTTTCGAGGGGTCCTCAAGATAGCACCAAACACTTACACACTTGCACATAAAGCTCTTCCTCCCAACCTGTCCCAAGTCTGTCCAAAGCGTATTCTCATAAACAGTATAGTATAATATAAAAATATCACAGGAAAGAACCATAATTGAAGAAGCCACCAAAACAAACAAATATACAGTATATATAACCTACCTATACATACATATACAAAAATACATACCTACATACATATACATCCACATATGCACGCAAACAAACATGCATACATAATCTCTTACATCCAGGTCATACATCAGGAAAACATTTACATTGGTCACAGGATTGCAAGTGTGTGTGTGTGTGTGTGTGATTTAATATGAATGCAGCACTGGAGCTAAGAAGACTTGAGCTCTGCTAACACCTACAGAGCTGATACTGCAAAACACACATTGATGCTCATGCACATGTACACACACACAAACACTCACACACACACAAACACACGCACACACACACACACACACAATGTATGATTTATAAGTGTTTTGAAAAATGGGGACATGGGTTATGTCCTCATAAGTCACCCTCTCCTTGTAGTACCTGTGTCATACCCATGTCATTATACACACACACACACACACACACACACACTCACACACGCGCACACACACACACACGCATACACACACACACACACGCACTCACACGCACACACACACACACACACACACACACACTGGCACACACACTCACACACAAACACACACATACACACACACACACACAAACACACACACACACACACACTCGCACGCACGCGCGCACACGCACACACACACACACTCACTGTGAGCAGCAGGTGAGTGTTGCTGCGTCATTCATCATCTCACTCTTCACAGATCCTGCAGTGTAGAGATGAACTGGAGATGAGCGCCACCTGCTGACCACTGACATACATCACCCAGCACTCACTGATCTGTCTCAGCACATCAGTCTTTTATTCTATCCTGTCAGCAGCCTGAGAGTATTCTGTTTGTGTCATGGTATTTTGCAAGCTTCATTGAACTGCGATAGACAAACTGATGTTTTTAGATCTTGTTTTACAGTACAAATATATAAACAGTCCTTAAAACAAGATGCATTAACTTCAGGTGCAAAAAGATAAGAAGTTTTGTTTTGTTTTCTAAGAAATTGATCAAATGAAGTGTTTTTGAATTCAGAAAAATCAACTTGTTTTCCCTTCGAATTCAGTTGATTTTTCTGTCCCCATTGGCAGAGATTTGTTCTTGATTTAAGCATAAACTCACTTCATCTTGATCTATTTCTCATAAAGCAGAACCTCTCATGTCATTGTGCATCTCAACCAAATGTATCCTGATTCCATAATGTTTAGACAAAACACTACAAATCCTTTTTTTTTTTGCAGTGTATTACGTAACATTACCTAAATGTGCTTTTCCCGCAGTAATTGTGGGTACACAATTAAACATGTATTCCTTCAGTTTGAGCTCTAGTGCTGATTTACTGATGTGGAGATGAGCGTTCCTGTCTTCCGCTGTTGTCAGGATTCATCCCGGTCTGTAGTCTGGGCGTGTGTCAGGTGGGCCGGATGAACTTTGGGAAGGACGTGAGCACGCTGAAGTACTTCACCATCTGCGGCCTGCAGGAGGGATACGAACCCTTCGCCGTCAACATGAACCGTGATCTGACCATGTGGATCAGCAAACGTCTGCCCCAGTTCATCCCCGTCCCACTCAACCACGAGCACATCGAGGTCAGAGGTCACGCCACACGTCTGCTCTGGGTCGAGCGATGCAGAGTGTTCACAGGATTCTGTGTGTGTTGCAGGTCACGCGGATCGACGGGACGGTGGAGAGCCCGCCGTGTCTAAAGGTCACCCAGAGGTCGTTCGGCTCACAGAACAGCAGCACAGACATCATGTTCTATCGTCTCAGCATGCCCATCGAGTGCTCGGAGGCGTTCCTGCGCTCGGCCAGCGGAAGCTTCTTCTCTCCCAAGAGAGATCTGGAGGACTTCGAGACCGTGTCAGACTTCGAGGTCCTGATGAAGACGCCACACAGTCACATGAGCTCGAACGGACCTGACAGAGAGCGAGACGAGTTCAACAACCACAAGGATCACAATCAGGAGAAGCCCTCGAAACTCAAGCAGAGGTCATTATACAGACACACACACATGTCATACAGCAACGAAAGAAAGACGTGTGTGACTCAGATGATGATGATATGTTTGATAAAGTGCTTTTGTCTGTTGTTCAGGTTCATGTTGAAAAGAACGAAGCCTGAGATGACCAGCAGTAACTCCAGCAGTAACGCTCGTCTGTCAGAGGAGGTCTTGTCTGAGGAGAGAGACGACTGTGAGAATCTCAAACAGACATCAGCGGTGAGAGACAGAGACGCTCAGGTCATCTTCCGCTGTAAGAGCAGGGTTAAATGTGCGGTTCTGTCTCTGTGTGTCAGTATTATTACTCGGTGAGGATCTTCCCCGGGCAGGAGCCGTCCAGCGTGTGGGTCGGATGGGTGACCTCAGACTTTCATCAGCACGACCCGGCCTTCGAGCTCAGCACGGTCCGAACGGTCACCGTTACCCTGGGAGACGAGAAGGGCAAAGTTCACGAGAGGTGAGCGCTGCTGAGGCTGCAGGAGCACAGAGTGAATGTGTGTAGATCGGTCACAGATACGGTTGTGTGTGTGTGTGTGTGTGTCGCAGCATCAAGCGCAGTAACTGCTACATGGTGTGGGGGGGCGAGTGCAGCAGTCCCAGTCAGGGCCGCAGTAATAACGGCCTGGAGATCGGGTGTGTGGTGGACACAGCCAACGGCCTCCTCACCTTCACCTCCAACGGAAAAGAGCTCGGCACCTTCTACCAGGTACTGCTCCTTCCTCCAGCAGCCGGTGATGCAGGGACTGGTTAACTAGGACTAACTAGCAGCCTAACTGTGTCTGCAGGTGGAGCCCAGTACTAAACTGTTCCCTGCAGTGTTTGCACAAGCAACCAGTCCAAACGTCTTCCAGTTCGAACTGGGACGCATCAAGGTGAGCTTATGCTAACACACACACACACACACACACACACACGCACACACACACACACACGCACACACACACACACACACACACTCACACTCTCACACACACACACACACTCACACACACACACACACACACTCACTCTCACTCACAAAAAGGACACCGAGGCTATTTTTACTTCAGCTCTGGTTGCACAAAGAGGGAGCAGGAGCACATGTGTGAGATGATGATGATGATGTTTTCAGACTCTAATGTGTGTTTGATTCTGTGTGTGTAGAGCGTCATGCCGCTCTCTGCAGGTCTGTTTAAAAGCGAGCGGAAGAACACGGTTCCTCAGTGTCCGCCGCGGCTACACGTGCAGTTCCTCACACCTGTGTCATGGAGCCGTGTGCCCAATCAGTTCCTGAGGGCAGAGGTCAGCAGGGTCAGTGAGAGACTGGGCTGGATGGTGCAGAGTTCAGAACCACTGCAGTTCATGACGCTCCATATACCTGAGGAGAACAGGTGCACACACACACACACACGCACACATGTTTGTTTTTGTGTAAAGTGTGTTCATCCCATAGGTGTAATGGTTTTTATTCTGTACAAACTGTATATTCTATGTCCCTTCACCAACCCTACACCTAACCCTAACCCTCACAGGAAACTTTGTGCATTTTTACTTTCTCAAAAAAACTCATTCTGTATGATTTATAAGTGTTTTGAAAAATGGGGACATGGGTTATGTCCTCATAAGTCACCCTCTCCTTGTAATACCTGTGTCATACCCATGTCATTATACAGAGTTGTGTCCTGATATGATACAAAAACAAGAGCACACACACACACACACACACACACACACTCACTCACTCACACACACATACACACACACACACACTCACACACACACACACACACACAATGACACACACACATTAACCTTGATGAGCAGAAGAGACTCTTTTCAAAAACAGTAAAAATCTTAATTATTCTAAACTGACCAGAAGTGAATATGTGAAAAACAAGAGTAAAAATAAAACTCTTGAGTGAGTAATGAATGAGTTTATGGCATATTATTAGCAAACAGAATATGGCTAGCAAGTATCTGTTTTTTTTACAGATTCACTTGAAATGTATTTGTTTGTAGCCACTAAATGTGCTCAGAAACCACTAGAAATGTGGGGTTTTGGATTATTAATCGTATCAGTTTCAATCAATTGTTGGACGAGTGAGAGTTCAGCAGATGGTTTAGATATGGCTTCAGTCTGAATTATTCCATTCATTTATTCACCATAGTGTTGTTGTTTCTAATAGAGTTTGTGTCCAGCTGATGGTTGTTTACTCCCATGGCCTGCTCTTTCATGCTCGTGTCTTTGCTGATGTTGAGTTTGAATCAGATGTTGTGTTGTCCGTCAGGTCTGTGGATATCCTGGAGCTGACGGAGCAGAGAGAGCTGTTGAAGTTCCACTATCACACGCTGCGCTTGTATTCTGCCATCTGTGCTCTGGGGAACAACCGTGTGGCTCACGCTCTCTGCAGTCACGTAGACGAGGCGCAGCTGCTGTACGCCATCCAGAACAAATACATGCCGGGTCTGCTGCGCACCGGATACTACGACCTGCTGATCGACATCCACCTGAGCAGCTACGCCACTGCTCGCCTCATGATGAACTCTGAGTACATCGTGCCCATGACCCCTGAGACCAAGAGCATCACGCTCTTCCCCAACGAGAAGAAGAAGCACGGGCTGCCGGGGATCGGCCTGAGCACCTCTCTGCAGCCGCGCATGCGCTTCTCCTCGCCCAGCTTCGTGGGTGCCGTCGCCGGTCACCACGGTAACTGTTTCCAGTACAGCCCTGAGTTCCCGCTGGAGACGCTGAAGAGCCGCACGATGGAGATGCTGACGGAGGCGGTGCGGGAGGGAAGCTTGCACGTGCGTGACCCCGTGGGCGGCAGCACCGAGTTCCTGTTCGTCCCGCTCATTAAACTCTTCTACACGCTCCTGATCATGGGCATCTTCCACAACGGAGACCTGAAGACCATCCTGCAGCTCATCGAGCCCAGCGTCTTCTCGCAGGACGGGGGGGAGAGCGGAGGCGGGGCCTCGGAGCCAGAGGACGGCTGTGGGCGGAGCCAGCTGGAGGGAGGCGGGGCCGAGAAGCACGACCTGAAAGGAAAGATGCCCAAAGAAGGACTTCTGCAGATGAAGCTTCCTGAACCCGTCAAACTCCAGGTGAGTGAAGAGGATCCGAAAAACATTGTGGGTGCCCTTTATTTCAGAAGTACATGTCAACTAACTCTTATTAGAGGATTAGTAGATTATTAGGGTCAGTAGAATTATTGAGGGCCTGTTGAATTTGATTTGTACTGAAGACGATAAAAAGCCTCCAGTGATTGAGTGGTGTGTGTGTGTGTGTGGTCAGATGTGTCACCTGCTGCAGTACCTGTGTGACTGTCAGGTGCGTCACCGCATCGAGGCTGTGGTGGCCTTCTCTGACGACTTTGTGGCGAATCTTCAGGAGAACCAGCGTTTCCGCTATAATGAAGTGATGCAGGCACTGAACATGTCAGCCGCTCTGACGGCACGCAAGACCAAAGAGTTCCGCTCTCCTCCACAGGAACAGGTCTTTACACCCGTCTCACACCGTTTCCTTATTAACGCTTTTCTGTCTCTCTTTATCTGTAAATCTTAATAAATAACTTGAGTTTGAAGTGATATTGATCAAATCGATTCTAGATTCATTATTTGTCCCGACATTATTTCCTGTGATCATTTCCATTATTTCACTCAAATAAGGTAAGGGTGTTGGCGCATGTGTGTGTGTGTTTCCTCAGATCAACATGCTGCTGAATTTTAAGGATGAGAAGCAGGACTGTCCGTGTCCAGAGGACATCCGTGAACAGCTGCTGGACTTCCATGAAGATCTGATGACACACTGTGGTACCAGCGATCAAGTCTAAACATCCTCAAACCAGATTAATGATCATTAGAAGTGTATCTTGATGTTCATCAAGTAATTGATGCTCTGTGCTTTATGTGTTGATGATGGCGTCTGTGTTCCTGCAGGTATTGAGACGGATGATGATAAATCAGGAGATGGAGATGATTTCACCATCAGGGGCCGTCTGATGTCTCTGGTGGAGAAGGTGACCTACCTGAAGAAGAAAATGACTGATATACCAAAGAAGAAGAAGTCAAAGAAACCCAGTGAGTGAAGCTTAGGTGTGCTTGATGAGGAGTGTATTGTGCGGCTCCTGACCTCCTGACCTCCTGACCTCTGCTTGTGTCTGAAGGCACCTTGCAGCAGCTGATCTCGGAGACGATGGTGCGCTGGGCTCAGGAGTCGGTCATCGAGGATCCCGAGCTGGTGCGGGCCATGTTTGTGTTGCTCCACCGGCAGTACGACGGCATCGGCGGTCAGGTGCGAGCGCTGCCCAAGACCTACACCATCAACGCCGTCTCTGTGGAGGACACCATCAGCCTGCTGGCGTCTCTGGGTCAGATCCGCTCTCTGCTCAGCGTCAGGATGGGCCGCGAGGAGGAGAAGCTCATGATCCACGGCCTCAGGTGCAGGGGCCATGCGACAAATAATAAATCAGTCAAAATATATACATCTATAGCATTCTCAGTTTAAAGCAGTTTGGCTCAGTGACCTTTGACCTGTCTGCAGTGACATCATGAATAACAAGGTGTTCTACCAGCATCCGAACCTGATGAGAGCGCTCGGCATGCACGAGACCGTCATGGAGGTGATGGTGAACGTCCTGGGTGGAGGAGAGTCCAAGGTGCACACGCTCACCATCAGCTCTCTCTTATTTTAGTTTTTACAGATTCACTGAACGAGTGTCCTTTGGTCTTCAGGAAATCACCTTTCCGAAGATGGTGGCCAACTGCTGTCGCTTCCTGTGCTACTTCTGTCGGATCAGCCGTCAGAATCAGAAGGCCATGTTTGATCACCTGAGCTACCTGCTGGAGAACAGCAGCGTGGGTCTGGGTAAGACGTCTGGAGATCTTGAGAGCGAGGTGTCAGCGAGTGCTCAGAGTTAACCGTGTGTTTGTTCTGTGTAGCGTCTCCGTCCATGCGAGGGTCCACTCCTCTGGATGTGGCCGCTGCGTCTGTGATGGACAATAATGAACTGGCTCTGGCGCTGAGAGAGCCGGACCTCGAGAAGGTGCCCCTCTCTCTCTCTCTCTCCTCAGTCTCTGATTGGCTGATGTGGCTCTTGAACCCTGACTCTGTGTGTGTGTGTGTCAGGTGGTCCAGTATCTGGCCGGCTGTGGTCTCCAGAGCTGTGTGATGCTGATGTCTAGAGGATATCCTGACATCGGCTGGAACCCGGTGGAGGGTGAACGTTACCTGGACTTCCTCCGGTTCGCGGTCTTCTGTAACGGTTGGTGTTCTGAAGCGTGTTCTCCTGGAGATGATCATGATGAGGGTGTTCCTGTGGGTGAACGCTGTTGTTTTGGTGTGTCTCAGGGGAGAGTGTGGAGGAGAACGCTAACGTGGTGGTGCGCCTCCTGATTCGCCGGCCCGAGTGTTTTGGCCCCGCCCTGCGAGGAGAAGGCGGGAACGGGCTGCTGGCGGCGATGGAGGAAGCCATAAAGATCTCAGAAGATCCCAGCAGAGACGGTCCATCACCCAGCACAGAGGAGAGCCGGACGCTGTACGCAGAACACACACAGAACATCACAAAAACTCTTCTTCAGATCATTAAACACTAAGAAATATAGAACGGATCACTGAAAGGATCTTCAGGGAACCAGAAATGGTTCTTCTGTTACATTGCTACAAAAGCCTCCTTCGGTAACCTTTATTTTGAGAGTGTAGTGTTTGATCAGCATCTCTCCGTCTCACACACACGATTCTCTCCTTCATCATCTTCTGTGTTCCTGTTCTGGTCCAGAAACATCCCAATAAAATAGGTCACGCTCCAAATACATCTAAATCATCCACAGTGTCTTAAAGAGATATGCACATCTGACCTGTATCTTTGAAGGAGAGAAGTCGACTAATAACACGACTCAAACACTGAAGTCTGAATGTCTCATGATGATGTGCTCTTTATAATGCGTGGGTCGTTATCAGGAGATCATCTGATGATAACCGACCCACTGCTGATGAGGATGCTCTGTGTGTCTCTCATAGTAATGACATCATGGAGGAAGAGGAGGATGACACCATCCACATGGGGAACGCCATCATGACCTTCTACGCCGCTCTGATCGATCTGTTGGGCCGCTGCGCTCCAGAGATGCACGTGAGTGTGTGAGTGTGTGAATCATCTTCACTGTCTCTGTGTTCTCCTGCTGATGTGATGTGTTCTCCTGCGTCAGCTGATCCACGCGGGGAAGGGAGAGGCCATCCGTATCCGGGCCATCCTGCGCTCGCTCATTCCCATTGAGGATCTGGTGGGAGTGATCAGCATCCCGTTCCTGATGCCCACGCTGGCCAAAGGTCTGACCACAGAAGAGAACGTCTGGGTTCATCTTCATATATATATATCTCAGATTAGAGCTGGACAATAATGTGTGATGGTACAAACAATATCATGTATTTCATCAGTTGTTCTTGTTGTGTTCAGACGGTTCTGTGATCGAGCCGGACATGTCAGCAGGGTTCTGTCCTGACCACAAAGCTGCCATGGTTCTGTTCCTGGACCGTGTTTATGGCATCGAGGACCAGAACTTCCTCTTCCACCTGCTGGAGGTGGGCTTTCTTCCTGACCTCAGAGCCGCCGCCTCATTGGACACGGTGAGTCACGTGACCCCTCAGTCAGTGTGTGTCATCATGCTGATCTTTGACCTCTCTCCTCATCCCGTGTGACCTCTGACCTCCAGGTGTCTCTGAGCGCCACAGACATGGCTCTGGCTCTGAACCGGTACCTGTGCACCGCGGTCCTGCCGCTGCTCACCAAATGTGCTCCTCTGTTCGCCGGGACGGAGCCGTTCGCGTCTCTCATCGACTCTCTGCTGCACACCGTCTACAGACTGTCCAAGGGCTGCTGTCTGACCAAAGCACAGAGAGACGCCATCGAGGAGTGTCTGCTGGCCGTGTGCGGGTGAGGACTAGTTACTGACCGGTTACTGACCGCCTGACACACAACCAGATCAAGCTCTTGCTGCGACTAGTAGATAGCAGCTCTTGTGTGGTTTTGTACATGAAATCAAGTAGAAACTGGGATTAAACAACTCTTAACCCTAACACTAAAAACAAATCTGTTCAAAATCTGTTTAATCCAGCGATCCAGCATTACATTTGATATTTTGCTGAAACTATGACAAAGCACCTTGCTCTCAGACTACTGTAACAGAAACTGAGTATATTTATTTAATTCATATTTATGTTAAATTAATTTATGTTAATTAAATTAAAAAAAGGTTTTGTGATTCCAGAAGATCAAAGATTCTGATTCTGTATGTTCTTCAATACTGAGGGGGAAAAGATATTTTGATTTTATGTGTAATTTTAGTATTTAAATTTAGAGTAGAGTTTTAGTATAGTGTTTTGGATGCATTTTAATATATTAATAATAACTTATTACTGCTAGGTGACACACTACAGGCAAGACCAACTTTTTATGATCTAATCTTGGTTTATTTAGCTTCCATAACGTGTTCTAGCAGAAAGAAAACATCCAAAATGCACATTGTTTATTTTATTGCACGTTATGCTTGCGTCTGTAGATTTCAATTCCAAACCATATCTTTGAGTTTTTTCTTTTACATAAACCATTCCCTTAAATTTCCATAAATATATCAGAAGTAATGTTTGATTAGTAATATGCATTGCTAAGAACTTCATCTGAACAACTTTAAAGATGATTTTCTCAATATTTAGACGTTTTTGCTTCCTCAGATTCCAGATTTTCTAATAGTTGTATCTGAGACAGATATTGTCCTCCTCACAAACCACACATCACTGGAGAGATGGTTTATGATTTATGATGTATAAATCTTTAGTATTGGTTTTGTGCTCATGAGTCACATACACAGTATCAACAAATCGATGTTCTGAATCAGCTTGGGTGAGATCTGTAGCGTGTTAGCGGTGTCTGTGTTGCAGTAAACTGCGTCCCTCGATGATGCAGCATCTGCTGAGGCGTCTGGTGTTTGACGTTCCTGTGCTCAACGAACACACTAAGATGCCCCTGAAGGTGAGACGCGTCTGATCTCTCGTTCACATCAGGAGTCATGTGCTGTAGTGACTGAGCTCTGGTGGGTGTGTCCTCCCGCAGCTCCTGACCAATCACTACGAGCGCTGCTGGAAGTACTACTGTCTGTCCGGAGGATGGGGAAGCTTCGGCGTGGCCTCGGACGAGGAGCTGCATCTGTCCAGAAAGCTCTTCTGGGGGATCTTTGATGCTCTGGCCAGAAAGGTACAGCGGAGCCCGAGCTGACGTGTAGCTTCACTGTCTGCTGAATCTGAGCTGTGTGTGTGTGTGTGTGTGTGTGTGTGTGTGTGTGTGTGTGCAGAAGTACGAGGTGGAGTTGTTCAAGCTGGCGCTGCCGTGTCTGAGCGCTGTGGGCGGAGCTTTACCTCCTGATTACATGGAGTCAAACTACATGGCCATGATGGAGAAACAGTCTTCCATGGACGCCGAGGGAAACTTCAACCCGCAGCCCGCCGACACCAGCAGGTCAGACCCAGCTCCAGCTCGTCCGCTGAAGCCTTTCCTCTAAACATGAGCGTTGAAGCTTTTTCAGATGTGTGTAGTGTGGTTGTGTTTGTGTTTCTGTAGTGTTGTTGTTCCTGAGAAACTCGATCATTTCATCAATAAATATGCAGAATACTCCCATGAGAAATGGTCCATGGAGAAGGTCAGAGCTGCTTTCTTTTCATTATTAAAGTCACTGAACTTTATTTCTCTTCTTTATATTTTTTGGCTGTGTTTAGGAGGACATAACCAAATAATCACTACTTTCCAGTAGCTCAGGAGTTATTATAATTGTGTAACTTTTCTAGTGATGCACTTTAAACGATTCAGTGCTACATTCCATGCAGTAGTGATGTAGTAAATCAAAGCCATAATGTCATTTAAATGATCTGAATCGATGATCAAAGGTGATCTAGAATGTTCCTCTCTCTCATAAGTAGCACTGAGTTTGATTCATTCTTTCAGAATCAACTGAATCAGTGCAGACCGATTCAAAAAATGATTCATAAGTTCATTTTGAGCCATCACACAACAGAGCGTTTCTAGAAGTTAATATTAATGAATGGGACCTTATTGAAAACTGTTACTATTTAATTGCTTTAAATATCATTTTAGTTTATCATTGTTTTTTTCAGTTATTTGCTGAATTTGTTCAATGCAAACCTTTTCTCATGTTGAGTGTAGTTGTGCCAGTGTTGTTGGAAGCAGCAGGTGTTCTCGTGTGGATCTGACGTGTTGATCTGTGTCTGTAGTTTGCCGTCGGATGGGTTCATGGAGAGCAGATGTGTGAATCATCTAAAGTTCATCCGGTGCTCAAGCCCTACAAATGTTTATCTGAGAAGGTACAGAAAGCGTTCAGCGATCACAGTCAGAACGAGGAGTAGACTTCCCAGCATGCCTCTGTGTTTCAGGATAAGGAGGTGTACCGCTGGCCAATCAGAGAGAGTCTGAAGACGATGCTGTCGTGGGGCTGGAGCATCGAGAGGATGAGAGAGAGCGACGCTTCCACGTTACACAACCGCACGCGCCGCATCTCTCTGTCCAGTCAGGTCAGAATCAGCTGTATGGTGATGTCTTTGTCAGAGACTCATGTGAGGTTCAGTGCGCATGACCTTTGACCTCTGGTGTCTCCTGCAGCGCTCCATAGAGGGCGCTCACGGGTTCAGCCCGCGGCCGGTCGACATGAGCAACGTGACGCTGTCCAGAGACCTGCATGTGAGTGACGCGCTTCACACATCGCCCCCAGCTCGTGCTGTTTCCTGTCTGAAGCACCTTATTGTGTTTGTGTGCTGCAGACGATGGCGGAGCTGCTGGCCGAGAACTATCACAACATTTGGGCTCTGAAGAAAAAACTGGAGCTGGAATCCAAAGGTCTGCTCACAAACATGTTACAGAGTATACATATAAACATGAGCACAGCCATTAGATGGTGCTACAGGGCTGCATATCACCTGTGTGTGTGTGTGTGTGTGTGTGTGTGTCAGGAGGAGGAAGTCATCCACTACTGGTTCCTTATGACACTCTAACTGCCAAAGAGAAATCCAGAGACCGAGAGAAAGCACAAGACATCCTTAAGTTCTTTCAGATCAACGGATACAGCGTCTCAAGGTGACTGTGTGTGTGTGTGTGTGTGTGTGTGTGTGACTGAGTTTATGTTTGGGGTTGGTAAAATGTTTTTATGCAAGACGTCTCTTCTGCTATTAATCTGTGTTAAAGTGTAATGTATTTCTGTGATGCTCCGCTGTATTTTCAGCATCATTCCTCCAGTCTTCAGTGTCACATGATCTTCAGAAATCAGAATAATATGATGATTTACTGCTCAAGAAACATTTCTGATTAGTGCTGCACAATATTTCTGTGGAAACTGTGAAAAATTTATTTTTCAGGATTTACAGATGAATAGAAAATTTTGAATAACATTTTTATAAAGCCTTACTCAGTCCAAACTTATGAACAATAGTGTAATTCTCAAAAAAAGGTTTTCCTTCAGAATCCTCAGATTGGTGTGTGTGTGTGTGTGTGTGTGTGTGTGTGTGTGTGTGTGTGTGTGAGCAGGGCTATGAAGGAACAGGATCTGGACGCTCCGTCTATAGAGAAACGCTTCGCCTACACGTTCCTGCAGCAGCTGATCACGTATGTGGATGAAGCTCACACACACATGCTGGAGTACGGTGAGACACTCGCTTTAAAGCCTGTATCGATCTCAGAATCACTGGTCATCATCACCTTCATCACATCAGCTTCTCGTCTTTATCTCAGATGCTGGAATTCGACCCAAAGCAGAGAAAATCCCCCACGAGCAGCAGTTCAAGTTCTTCGGGAAGGTCTGCTTCGTCTGATGGACTCACTTCATGTCAGTCAGTGCTTTAATTCATTCACTGATCCGCTCGTTCATTTCTCTTATTTCCAGGTTGTGCTGCCACTGGTGGACCAGTACTTCAAAAACCATCGGCTCTACTTCCTGTCCACCGCCGTTCGTCCAATCAGCAGCGGCGGCCACGCCTCCAATAAAGAGAAGGAGATGGTGACCAGGTGATGTGTGTGTCTTCAGTCCCACTAAACA
>NC_039279.1:2264662-2297162 GCF_003368295.1 Carassius auratus | reverse complement strand
CTTCGTGGACTACAACAGGTGAGAGACGCTCAGGTGCGCTGCGATCGACCCTCGAGAGACGCCTCAGTCACTGTGTTTGTCTTTCAGAGCGAAGTGGCTGAAGGAGCCGAACACTGAGGCAGAGGAGTTATTCCGTATGGTGGCCGAAGTCTTCATATTCTGGGCCAAATCACATGTGAGCCACACACACACACACAGACACACACAGGAGCCCATCTTTTCTCTTCACTAGCATCACTTTTCATCAAGAGTGTCTGAAGTCTTGTGATGTGATTAATTTTCTGTTTGTTCCCCAACAGAACTTTAAAAGAGAAGAGCAGAACTTTGTGGTTCAGAATGAAATCAACAACATGTCCTTCCTCATAACTGATACCAAATCCAAGATGTCCAAGGTATGGCATCACACACACACACACACACAACTTGTGCACTTTCCATCGGCGTGATGGTTTCTGAACATCTGACGTTATATGACTGTGTCAGTCAAAGCTGATCTTATATAAACGACTGTACTCTGATGCACTGATGCTGTCATTGTGATATTACATGATATTGTGATTTATACACTATTATTCAATGATATTTGTGGTGTATTCGTGTAAATGTAAGGTAGATTAAAGACTATTTTGGCAAAATGATGGTACTATGTGTAAAAAGGGAGCCGTGTCGGATCAGGAGAGGAAGAAGATGAAGAAGCGCGGTGACAGATACTCCCTCCAGACATCGCTGATCGTCGCCGCTCTCAAACGCTTACTTCCTGTGGGACTGAACATCTGTGCACCGGGAGACCAGGAGCTGATCGGACTCGCCAAGAGCCGCTTCACACAGGTACGGCATGAACACACACTTCTGCTTTAGTGACGTCACTGAGAGCCGTGTGTGATGAAGCTGAACCTGTTCTGCAGAAAGACACTGAGGACGAGGTGCGAGAGACCATACGAAACAACCTCCACCTGCAGGGAAAGGTGAGCCACGTCTGCTCTTCATCTGCTCTTCTTCTGTTCTTCGTCTGCTCTTCGTCTGCTCTTCGTCTGTTCTTCGTCTGCTCTTCGTCTGCTCTTCGTCTGTTCTTCGTCTGTTCTTCATCTGTTCTTCGTCTGCTCTTCATCTGCTCTTCGTCTGTTCTTCGTCTGTTCTTCATCTGTTCTTCGTCTGCTCTTCATCTGTTCTTCGTCTGCTCTTCGTCTGCTCTTCATCTGCTCTGCGTCTGTTCTGCGTCTGTTCTTCGTCTGCTCTGCGTCTGTTCTTCGTCTGCTCTTCGTCTGCTCTTCGTCTGCTCTTCGTCTGCTCTTCGTCTGCACTTCGTCTGTTCTTCGTCTGCTCTTCGTCTGCTCTTCATCTGCTCTTCGTCTGTTCTTCGTCTGCTCTGCGTCTGCTCTTCGTCTGTTCTTCGTCTGCTCTTCATCTGTTCTTCGTCTGCTCTGCGTCTGCTCTTCGTCTGTTCTTCGTCTGTTCTTCGTCTGCTCTTCATCTGCTCTTCGTCTGCTCTTCGTCTGCTCTTCGTCTGCTCTGCGTCTGCTCTGCGTCTGCTCTTCGTCTGCTCTGCGTCTGCTCTTCGTCTGTTCTTCGTCTGTTCTTCGTCTCTTCATCTGCTCTTCGTCTGTTCTTCGTCTGTTCTTCGTCTGTTCTTCGTCTGCTCTTCATCTGTTCTTCGTCTGTTCTTCGTCTGCTCTGCGTCTGTTCTTCGTCTTCTCTGCGTCTGTTCTTCGTCTGCTCTTCATCTGCTCTTCGTCTGCTCTTCGTCTGTTCTTCGTCTGCTCTTCATCTGCTCTTCGTCTGCTCTGCGTCTGCTCTTCGTCTGTTCTTCGTCTGCTCTGCGTCTGCTCTTCGTCTGTTCTTCGTCTGCCCTTCGTCTGTTCTTCGTCTGCTCTGCGTCTGTTCTTCGTCTGCTCTTCGTCTGTTCTTCGTCTGCTCTGCGTCTGTTCTTTGTCTGCTCTTCATCTGCTCTTCGTCTGTTCTTCGTCTGCCCTTCGTCTGTTCTTCGTCTGCTCTGCGTCTGCCCTTCGTCTTTTCTTCATCTGCTCTTCGTCTGTTCTTCGTCTGCTCTGCGTCTGTTCTTCGTCTGCTCTTCGTCGGCTCTTCGTCTGTTCTGTGTTGGCTCTTCGTCTGTTCTTCGTCTGCTCTGCGTCTGCCCTTCGTCTGTTCTTCATCTGCTCTTAGTCTGCTCTTCGTCTGTTCTTCATCTGCTCTACGTCTGCTCTTCGTCTGTTCTTCGTCTGCTCTTCGTCGGCTCTTCGTCTGTTCTGTGTTGGCTCTTCGTCTGTTCTTCGTCTGCTCTGCGTCTGCCCTTCGTCTGTTCTTCATCTGCTCTTAGTCTGCTCTACGTCTGCTCTTCGTCTGGCCTTCGTCTGCTCTGCGTCTGCCCTTCGTCTGTTCTTCTTCTGCTCTGCGTCTGCCCTTCGTCTGCCCTTCGTCTTTTCTTCGTCTGCTCTTCGTCTGTTCTTCTTCTGCTCTTCATCACACCCCTTTAGTCCTGTGCTTCTGATCACTGCACAGAAACACATTAGCACCAGTGATCAGAAACCATTTAAGGGTCAATGATGCGATGCTCTTTTTGTGTCCAGAACTGTCTGTTCATTAAAAAAACAACAACAAAAAAAACATTGATTGCATTTCAAAATTATTTTAATTGCAATAGAATTTTTTTTCCAAAAAGTGCATTTTTTTAATCATAAAAATATGTATAATTTTTAGTTAATTTATTTAAATGTATTTATGTTATTTAAATTAAATATTTACACATAATTAAATATAATAATTACTTACTATAAAATATTATATTCTAAAAAAAAGGTATTAATTGCAATACCGTATTTTATTGACAACTAAGCATATTTTCTAGTTAAAAATCAAATAAATATAATAATGTCATAATTTTAAATAAATTTGATAAATAATGTATAATTGACTGATTACTGTTGTTCTCTTTATAGAGCTGCTTTACATCACAAATGAATTTTCTTTGCATCATTGAAACACTATTTTGCTATTTATCTGTTTTTAATAAAGCACATTAGATGTAAAGGTGACTGGACTATAATGTTTACATTTACATACATTTATATCCAAAGCGACTTACAGTTGGGGGATACATAAAGTGATTCTTCTTAAAGGGGCAAACAGACACAGGAAGTACTTCTTATAAGTTTTAGACATTGTTCAAATAAGTAGAAAAATGGCATTGTCTTTATTTTTTGGCAATTACACACATTTAACAAAATGTTTAAATTCATGCAATTTTAAAAATACATCTATATCTGTATCTACATTTAAGTATTTAAATATATTTATTACATTCTTTAAATTATTTTAAATTATTTCTAAATTTCTAAAAGTATTAAAACACAATTTTAAAATATAATAAAAGCCAAAATAAAAACAAGATTTTTCTTTTGTGGTCCAGGACTTCCTCGCATGTCATTGACCCCTGACCTCTTGCATGTGTGTTACTTCATCTCCGTCTAATCCCTCATGTGTCCGTCTGCATGCATCAGTACCGCGCTTTACATTTCAAAAAGCTGGTCAAGAGAGTCATCATCCGCTTAAAGTGGATAAAGAGTCATCAGTCCAAAGAAATCCCGCCTCACAAGCGCACACCATTCATCTGTGTGTGTGTGTGTGTGTGTGCAGCTGGAGGATCCTGCGATCCGCTGGCAGATGGCGCTGTATAAAGACATGCCCAACCGCAGCGAGAACACGTCTGACCCCGAGAAGACCGTCCACAGAGTGCTGAACATCGCACACGTGCTCTTCCACCTCGATCAGGTTCATGTTACTCCAGCGAAGCAGTTTGTTTTCTTGTTTAAATATGAAAATGTCAGAATTTCATATGCAAATGAGCTCTCCCATGATTGGCTGACATCTGCCTACAGGTGTCATCAGGGTAAATGTGGGCGGGGAATATGTTAATGAGTTCAATTGGTTTAGAAACAATTTTTACAGCAACTTTACAGAAAGTCAGAATGTTGATGTTTATAATAACTTAGTATCTTCATATCTTGATGCAATACACTGTGATGTGTTTGTCTGAGCAGGTGGAACATCCTCAGCGCAGTAAAAAGGCCGTGTGGCACAAGCTGCTGTCCAAACAGAGGAAGAGAGCCGTAGTGGCCTGTTTCAGGATGGCACCGCTTTACAACCTGCCCAGGTGAAGATCTGATGTCTCCTGGATCTCTGATGATCTCTGACGATGATCTCAATGATTTCTGATTCTGCTTCTCTGATTCTCAGGCACAGAGCTGTGAACCTGTTCCTCCAGGGCTATGAGAAGTCCTGGATCGAGACAGAAGAGCATTACTTTGAGGACAAGCTGATTGAGGATTTGGCCGTATGTATTTATTACACACAATATGCAGAGCAGGACTTTCAGATGATATCGCTGCATAATGTGCCTTTTTACAAACAAAAGATTAAGTGACACCTTGAACCAGAATGAGTAGAATCTGTGGTGTTTTAGAAACCGGGTGGAGAGGAGCCGTCGGAGGAGGACGAGATGACCAAACACATCGACCCGCTTCACCAGCTCATACAACTGTTCAGCAGAACCGCGCTGACCGAGAAATGGTGGGTTCAGTTCATACGATCAGTCCAAACCATGGCATCGATGTCATTCTGTCCCTGATCTAGTGTTGCTGTTGCTGTTTGTTGTAGTAAACTGGAGGAGGACCATCTCTACATGGCTTACGCTGATATCATGGCTAAGGTAAGACTCCTTTAACATCCTTTATAAGCTCATCTGTGGGAGACGCTCGGATTGATCCTGTGCTGTCTGCATGAACACTCACAGAGCTGTCATGATGAAGAGGAGGAGGATGAAGAAGAGGTCAAGAGTTTTGAGGTAGGTGACTGGATCTTAGATGCATTCATACACTTTGAGTTTGATTTTCTTTGACAAAGTCTCATGTGTCCTGATCTCCTGTAGATCACATGGTTTTGCACATGCATGCTTGAATTGCTTTGACCTTCAGTTCTCAAGCACATTATGTGTATGGCATCACACAACCTGAAGAACGGTGTGTTTGGTCACACTGGTGAGTGGTGTGTGTGCTGTGAGACGCTCTTCATCTGTCCTGCAGGAGAAAGAGATGGAGAAGCAGAAGCTGCTGTATCAACAGGCCCGACTGCACGACCGCGGCGCGGCGGAGATGGTGCTGCAGACCATCAGCGCCAGCAAAGGTCAGGGATCTGTGAGAGAGCGAGCTGATGCAGGTTTGTGCTGATGGTGGACTGATGAGAGTGTGTTTGTGCAGGAGAGATGGGGCCGATGGTGGCCTCCACGCTGAAGCTGGGCATCGCTATCCTGAATGGAGGAAACTCCACCGTCCAGCAGGTGACACACACATCATCCTCCGTCTGAGTCAGACACGCTGCGTTTAGCTCACTTCATCAGTTTAGAGAAACTCAAGATGCACTTGGCTGAGAACTGAAACCTAAATGTTATTTAATAATCAATTAATTCATCATCACATAAATAAAAACTGAGTTGTTCAAACATTTAAACGGTTGAAAGAATTATGTTTCTACTTTACATTTAGTCATTTAGCAGACGCTTTCATCCAAAGTGACTTACACATGAGGACAGTAGACGCAATCGATATACAAGTGTTAAAAAGAAACCGAACAGAATATTCTTAAAAAGAGAAGTGGGTATTAATGCAGCACTAGACCCTGACACTGGTCAAAAAACAATATCAGAGCATCACTTGATAACATACATGCAATAAAACAACAAGAAGGTACAGAAAGATCCCCAGTGGTGTGTGGAGTGTGTGGACGGGACATGTTCTGTGCTGAGTTTGAGACGCTTGTGTGTTTTTGTCGTCCCCTGCAGAAGATGCTGGACTACCTGAAGGACAAACGAGACGTGGGCTTTTTCCAGAGTCTGGCGGGGCTGATGCAGTCGTGCAGGTAAATCTACTTCCTGTGGAGCGTCACATGACTGTGTGTGTGTGTGTGTGTGTGTGTGTGTGTGATCATACTGAACAGTGTTTGTGCTCCAGTGTTCTAGATCTCAACGCCTTCGAGAGGCAGAATAAAGCTGAAGGTCTCGGGATGGTGACGGAGGAGGGATCAGGTATGATTTCTATGATTTATAATCAATAACTATGATTAGAGCTTGATCTGTGTAATTCTGTCATTTGATAGAGATAATCATCATTTTCATTCCTCTTGATTTATCATGCCATTTCTGTGTTAATTTTGTTCAATTATTGATTTAAAACTACAGTAATGACACGTATCCCAGAATCCATTCTGAAGATGTCTTTGTCAGATTATTTTCTCCTTTTTCTTTATGTTTGTGTACGTTTGAGTGTATGATGATGATGAATGCTTGAGACGGTCTTCAGACGTTTATAAGCAGAAATACTGATAGATATGAATCTAAAACCAGCTCCTGATGATTTTAGGGTGCAATGAGAGAAAAGATCCCTCAGAAGTGTGCGTGAGACACTATCCCTTCCCTAACATCTGCTGTCTTTATCAAGTCTGTCTTTGAGAAGTGATGCTTTTGCCATTTTAAGTGAACTGAACTTATTTTCAAAGCTCATTTCATTTGAGTCTGAGAGATGAAGCATGGGTTTTATATTCTTTTTCAGGTTTCTTTATGTTTGCTGTGTTGTAACATGACTTTTAAAGGACTAGTTCACCCAAACATGAACGCTCTGTCATCGTTTAGTCCTTGTCACGTCGCTCTGAACCTTCAGTGGAACACAACATCAACATTCATTCGTTTTAAATCATTTTTAGAATTAAATGACCCAGACTCAGAGCTGGCGAAATAATAATAATAATAATAATAATAATAAGTTATTATGCATTTTTCTGAAAGCAATGGTTAAACATTTAAATAGTTTTAAATAAGAAGTAAATATATCTTAATATTTATGTATTGAAAGATAAATACTGAGTAGATACTGATTGAGACAGTTCGTAAAAAAAATTATAACTAAAATTTAAATATAAAAATAAAAAACATTTTTTTACTTGAAATAAAATAAATGTTAACTGTAATAAAATATTTAAACTGTTTTATTTTAGCTAGTGGACAAGGTAGCATTTGCTATTTTCGTTTTTTTGATCTTGATGTTTTAAAATAACCAACACTAAATATCTACTTCCCTTTGTTTAGATGTTAATTGATGTACTTAAGAGTATTATTTTAGAGTAAGATTTTCATTTATATGTATTTTTTTTTTGAGTAATATTTCTCATTATTTTAGTAGAGTATTATTTTAGAGAATGTTATTATTATAGACTAATGTTTTAGATAGATAGAGTTTATATTTACTATATTGAAAGGACACAAACTCCTCATAAACAGAGTTTTGCACTATGATCCAGGTCTTATGATGCTGTGTGAATCATCTCCACTGAGGAGGCTTGAGGGGAAGTGAAGCTGAGTAAACCATGGCAGGAGCTTCCTGTTTGTCTGCACTATTCCTTTAACCTTCTTCCTCTGATTATTTCTTTCTCTCTGAATTTGGACTTGTTTTGTCATGAATCCCTCTCTAAACAGTTCTGCACTTTTTTCACTCAGGTTTGGATTCAGTCAGCATCATTTCTGCTGAAGTCAGACTCTTGATCACAGTTCAGTGTCAGGGTTCTGTCCCAGCGTGAAATCTGATTGGTTAAACAGCATCTGTGCTCTGATTGGCTGTGATCGGTGTGGACAGATGAAATGTGTTGTGATTGTTCAGAATGGTGCTGATTGAGTCCAAGTCTGAATTTCCCAATCAACAGCGACTGACCTTGTGACCTGTATGATCTCTCACTTTTTTCTTTCCTTTTTTCTTTTTTTCCGTACCGTCTTCCCCTTTATCAGTCATCACTCATGAGCGTGGTAATTATGCCTTCTGCCATTTTGCTGTGGTTTAGCTGTGTGTGAGCACTGTTCAGGCCCTGAGCCCAACACCTTCCCTCTGCCCTGCGTTTCCTGTCACATGCCCCGCCCCCCCCAGAGCAGCAGCCAATCACGCGGCGTCTCCGCTCTGCTCTCAGGATTTGCACAGTTTCTGTCGTTCTAGATGAAAGAACAGGGACTCTGTTTTGATTCGAGAGGCCGATAATCCATTTGACCAATATTTTTACCCACTTCACCGATAACAGGAAACAGCAGTGTTGACGTGCGAAGTAAGTTCATATTTAAGGGTGTTTCTTCAACTGTGAAATTAAACTTTATATACATTTTAAATAATTTTTTTAAAATTACTGACACCTTTGTTTTTTTAACTCTAGCTAGTTGCCAGAATTTTATTTCCTAATAAAATAAAATAGTATGTGGACACTGTTAATTATACTGAAAAAACTGAAGAAATGTTCATTTTGCTTTGTTTAGATTATCATTAGGATTATTTTAAAGCAATATTGTTTTCTTTATATTCTTCATATTTTCACAGTACTATTAAATTTTTATTATTTATTATTTTAGAGTGATAGCTATTATTTTAGCGGAATATTTTTTACCTTTTTACAGTAATATTTTTATTAGTAATTATTTTCATATTTATTATTTTAGAGGAACTTTTAATTTTTTTTATCATTTCAGAGGAATGTTTATCATTCCTTTAGAACAATATATTTATTACTGAAGAGAAATATTTTTAATTTTAGAATATTTCTATTGTTATTACAGAGTAAAATGATTATTCTTTAGAGTAAAACATTTTATGATTTTAGAGTACTCTCTTTTTGTTTTAGAATATTTTTTGGAGTACTCTCTTTTTATTATTTTAGAGTATTTTTAGAGTACTCGATTTATTATTTTAGAGTATTTTTTTCCTTTTTTTGAGTATTTTTTCTTTTATTGGAGTACTCTCTTTTTTTATTTTAGAGTATTTTTTGGAGTACTCTCTTTTTATTTTAGAGTATTTTTGGAGTACTCTCTTTTTATTATTTTAGAGTATTTTTTTGGAGTACTCTCTTTTTATTTTAGAGTATTTTTTGGAGTACTCTCTTTTTAGTATTTTAGAGTACCGGTACTCTCTTTTTATTTATTTTAGAGTACTCTCTTTTTATAGTTTTTGATAATTTTTTTTTTTTGAGTCATTTTTTTACGAAGGATTTTATTTTGAATTGTTTATTTTTGAACGTCCAGTTCTGGGACGAGGATTTAATGATTGAAATCTACACATAAAATGCATTTGTAAAGTAGTAAAGATGAATAATGAGGAAAAGGTTTTTGTGAAAGTGTTTTTAGTTAATGAGATGGGTGAGGGAGTGGCAGTCATGCGGAAACACCCGTTTACTGTTGCAGTCTCCAAAAGCAGTGGGCGTATCTGTAGCCTGTAAGCTCCTCCCCTTCCTGCTCCTGCTCTCCTCTTCCTGTCAGAGGCGCAGCGGCTGGGTGTTTGGTTAGGAGCGTGTCTCTGTGGTTTGTTGTGGCCGAGCTGCTCTGAGAGGATGATGATGATGATGATGATGATGGTCTCTCAGCAGCAGTCTCTTCCTCTTCCTCTTCCTCCTCCGCTCTGATTGGTCGGTGTCGTGTGCTGTCGTTCCTGCTGTTTGCTCCACTCTTCTTCTTTTTGTTGATGGTCAGGCTGTTTCTTTGTCCTACATGTTCTCTTCCGAGTGTTTGTTTGTGTTCTTCTGCAGATCAGTGTTGTGTTTTCTCTCCTGTCATCCATCTGTGTTTCTGTCGACGCGTCATCAGTTCAGTTTGACCTTTTAATGATGGACCAGAGGAAGTCCAACCAAACCACAGATATCTCTCATATTTATTATTGTGGATTTACATGTATATTCTTATCATAATGTGTAGTAAATGCACAGCAGCTGTGTAATTTGTTCGTTTTGCATGCTCCATTAAAGTGAGTTGTAGTAATGTGTAGTTGAAGTCACAGAAGCTCAGCTGAAAGTGTGTTTGTCCTCAACATTTCTCTCACTTTTACACCCGTCGTAGAGATTGCCTTCTGTGTTGAAGAAGACATGAATTTGGCCCTAATAAATCATCCAATCTTTGCATCCTAACTTGCTGTCTATGTAGGGAGCAGCAGGATCCCTCAGTTACTCTAAACTAAAGAAAGGTCAAGCACTTTCAGGTCGGCTTGTGAGAGGATCATGTCTGTGTGACTTCCTGGAGGTTTTGATGGTTGTGTTTAGCTGAGAGCTCCAATCCTGTGACATTCAGAAAGATTCTCCATCATGTTCCAGACGTCTCTCTGTCAGATCTCTCAGACTGAAGCCACAGCACTTTCTTCATCTAATCCTCAGTCCTCAGTGTACTATGAGAAGACTTTTTTAACTTTAACTTTATTACATGCATCAAATATGATAACTCGATCCACAATCTACATACTTTATTCTACTTAATGTTAATTTCAACATGAATAAATACATTTTTTAAATCACAAACTGTGAACTAACATAAATAGATACATGTAACATAACATAAATAACATTGTTACAAAATGTTAGCAACGATTAATAATAAACGCTGTAAAAAGTAAATTGTGTATTGTTAGTTCATGATAAGTAATGCATTAATTAATATCAACACCTATAAAGACACCAGTGTTAATTATTAAAAGTCAGATTTGATGCATTTCATTTTTATTTTTAAATCAATGCATTTTTACATCTCTGAATGTTGTATTAGCTTTTAATTCATTTAGTTTAAAGCACATTTAAATAGAACACAGTGCTGTACAGAATCCAAAGGCAAATAAAAGCAGAATAATAATAGGAACCAGCTGGTGTCAAGGTAAATGAGTGACAGCAGCACACGTCTGCTGTGTGGAGTTTTAAGGGTGTATTGAGCTCCACCCGTGGTGCTGGTGTCAGTGCTGTGTGCTGGTGGAGTCTGACAGCAGGCGTCTGAGGATCAGCTCATTTACACTCGCTGTGTTCTGAGTCTGACTCTGCTGCGCAGGTGAGAAGGTCCTGCGAGACGACGAGTTCACCTGTGACCTCTTCCGCTTCCTGCAGCTGCTGTGTGAGGGACACAACTCTGGTGAGCTTCATCAGCAGCGTTTCTCTAGCGTCTCCGAGACCTGCATACTGCTCCGAGATCATGCTTTTATTCACTACTTGCAGGGTTCATTTAAATTGTACATTTTATTATTAGTTCTTTTTTTTTTTTCGAACAATTTATTAGCAATATTTTCCAAAGCATCAACATATATATATCCTGTGAGCTCTAGGTAAAGTTATTTTCATTTTACCAAGTTAAACTAATTTGAAAATAAGAAATGTTTTCTTAGCAACTAACTGAATTAAAATGTTTTTAGCAGATTTGATTTCAATGTATTTATTTCAGTTAATGTGTTTTATTTCAAGTGACGATTTTATGGTTTTAAGGTACAAACCCTGGTCCTGTGAAGCATGTCAGATACTGTTGAATACAGATAATAGAGAAACATCATGATTATGAGAAATAGAGGATTGGTGGACGTTACACAGCCGCTAGGGTCAATAATAAGCAAGTGTCCAGTGACTTGGTGACGTTCGGTTCAGTCTGTAATAAAGGATGTAGCTCTTCCTGTTCTGATAGTGACAGTAGTGTGTGTCCTACATCAGACTTCCAGAACTATCTGAGAACACAGACGGGGAACAACACCACGGTCAACATCATCATCTCCACCGTGGATTACCTGCTCAGAGTCCAGGTGAGCGATCGCTCCACGAACACGTCAGGAACACGCTCTCCTAACACACATCTGACACACGTGTGCTCTGCGTGTGCAGGAGTCCATCAGTGACTTCTACTGGTATTACTCCGGGAAAGAGGTCATCGATGAACAAGGCCAGCGCAACTTCTCCAAAGCAATCAATGTAGCCAAACAGGTCTTCAACACGCTCACAGAGTACATCCAGGTGCGTCTCGGAGGAAGTCATCAGAGCGCCGTGTCTATGTTCCACACTTGATTCACACTTTATGTGATTTCAGGGCCCTTGCACGGGGAATCAGCAGAGTCTGGCTCACAGCCGTCTGTGGGACGCAGTCGTTGGTTTCTTACACGTATTCGCACACATGCAGATGAAGCTGTCTCAGGTAAACATCTACAGACATGTTCTAGAAACACAGCAAAGCTTCTGCAAATACACCATCAGAGAACGAGGTTACTGTGATGTTCTTCTGCTGCAGGATTCGAGTCAAATCGAGCTGCTGAAGGAGCTCATGGATCTTCAGAAGGATATGGTCGTGATGCTCTTGTCCATGTTGGAAGGTAAGTTCACTTAGTTAATTGATTGACTAGTAATGCTCACGAAACGATCATCTTTCTCTTGGTTTTAGGAAACGTTGTGAACGGCACCATTGGAAAGCAGATGGTGGACATGTTGGTGGAGTCCTCGAACAACGTGGAGATGATTCTGAAGTTCTTCGACATGTTCCTCAAACTGAAAGATCTGACGTCGTCAGACGCCTTCAAAGAGTACGACCCCGACGGCAAAGGAGTGATCTCCAAGAGAGACTTCCACAAGGCCATGGAGAGCCACAAACATTACACCCAATCCGAGACCGAGTTCCTGCTGTCCTGCGCCGAAACTGACGAAAACGAGCTCTTGGATTATGAGGAGTTCGTCGAACGCTTCCACGAGCCGGCGAAAGACATCGGCTTCAACGTAGCTGTCCTTCTAACCAACCTCTCGGAGCACATGCCCCACGACTCACGCCTGCAGACCTTCCTGGAGCTGGCCGAGAGCGTGCTGAACTACTTCCAGCCCTACCTGGGCCGCATCGAGATCATGGGCAGCGCTAAACGCATCGAGCGCGTCTACTTCGAGATCAGCGAGTCCAGTCGCACACAGTGGGAGAAGCCACAGGTCAAAGAGTCCAAGCGCCAGTTCATCTTCGACGTGGTCAACGAAGGTGGCGAGAAGGAGAAGATGGAGCTCTTCGTCAACTTCTGTGAAGACACCATCTTTGAGATGCAGCTGGCGGCGCAGATGTCGGACGCCGGAGAGCGCTCGGCCAGCAAAGAGGACAGCGAGAGAGAGAAACCCGAGGAGAAGAGTCCTGAGATGGGCTTCTTCTCCGTCACCACCGTGAGAACCGCTCTGTTCGCCTTACGATACAACGTGATGCTCTTGATGAAGGTGCTGTCTATGAAGAGCCTGAAGAAGCAGGTGAAGAAAGCCAAGAAGATGACGGTGAAGGACATGGTGACCACACTAGTGTCCTTCTACTGGAGCGTCCTGCTGGGACTCCTGCACTTCGGCTTCAGCGTCGCTCGAGGATTCTTCCGGATCGTCTACAACAGCTTTCTGGGAGGCAGTCTGGTGGAGGACGCCAAGACCATGAAGGTGTCGGAGCTCCTGGCTAACATGCCTGACCCGACTCAAGACGAGGTGAGAGGAGAGACGGAGGAGAGCGAGAAGAAACCCACGGACAAAACCTCCCCAGAGGAAGACCTGGCCGATCTGACGGTGGCCACAGACGACACCGAGCTCCTCTCTGATATATTCGGTTTGGATCTGAAGAGAGAAGGAGGGCAGTATAAACTGATGCCTCACAATCCGAACGCTAGCCTCACGGATCTGCTCAACACACCCATCCCTCCTCCACCTACACCGTCACCAGAGCTGCGCAGGAGACACCAGGTAATCATTACGGTGACGACTTTCTTCATCCGTGACCAAGACAAGACCACACTGACATCATCAAACTCTAACTGTGGCTATATCAACATGCAATATCAGTATCACAAAAACGATGAGACTAAAGAGAGAAAAAAAAAAAATATATATATATATATATATATATATATATATATATGTGTTTATGTATAAATATAGCCAAGATTTTTTATATTTTCTTCTTCTTCAAAAAAAAAGAGGAGACAAAATTTGGCTTTCTAATAGTTGCCAGATGTCAAGTTAAATCCCTCTTTTCTGCCTTTTTTAAATTTACTGTATATTCACAACCGTGCAACCATTCGCACGCGCTTTCTCTTACACTGATCTGAAAACATCAACACACATGTACGCTGACTAAACTAGACTCAGATTCCCAGATTTCAGTCAGCTAGACCGTGACAAACAGGACGGGTTGACTAAAGGTTATTTGACACAGGACTAAGACGAGTCGACACGTTAAAGGTGCGTTCGATTGTGAGGTTTTTAACTCTTTCTCTGCTGCTTCTGTCAGACCAAGAGCTCTTCATCCTCAGCAGACGTCAGTGAACCTGCGGACGAGACCAAAGCTGTGCCTGAGAAAGCAGAGTAAGTCTGATGATGGAGATGTGTAGAGATGGTGTTAATAACACCTGCATGCTGACCCCTGATCTGTCTCTTTCTAAGAGGGGAAAACGGAGAGAAAGCACAGAAGAAGAAGGAGGAAGTGGTGAAGCGTAAGGTCAGACAGCACTACGAGCCTGATCTGCAGGAGTCGGCCTTCTGGAAGAAGATCATGGCTTACCAACGCAAGCTGCTGGTGAGAGTCCTGGAGATCTCAGACGGTCTCAGGAGCGATCGCTCGTCACACACGCGTGATCTCACCGTGTCTCTCTCTTCTCTTCTCCTGCAGAACTACTTCGCACGAAATTTCTACAACATGAGAATGTTGGCTTTGTTTGTGGCCTTTGCAATCAACTTCATTCTGCTGTTTTACAAGGTGATGCACACTTCAGTGTTTTCTTGTGATGTTGATTGCTAGTGAGTGGTGTGTCTGAGCGTGTGTTTGGTCGTGTGTGCAGGTGTCCACGTCCTCGGCCGTCTCTGAGGGGAAGGAGGTGTTGTTCGGCTCGTCTTCAGACACCAGTGTGCGCTGGGATCCTCTGACAGACGCGAGCGCTCGGCCTGACGCTGTGCACTTCGTGCTGGAGGAGAGCAGCGGCTACATGGAGCCCACGCTGAGGATCTTAGCCATCCTGCACACCGTCATCTCCTTCTTCTGCATCATCGGCTACTACTGCCTGAAGGTACCGCATCATCAGCTTCAGGAGATGATAATTCACCCAAAACTCACAGAATAGAAGAGTTTGACAGATCACATGACTTTAACTGGGATATTATTCACACAAGGCACTGGATCTGATTTCCTAATAATGAAAGCTAGGCATATCGTTTCATTTATGCTAATGAAATCCAGTTATTGAAACAATAAACCTGTTAGATCTCCATGAAAGATGAGACGCCCGGCAGCATCAATCTAACGAGGTTTTAATAACGGCTGGTGAGTGATAGTGCTGTTTCTCTGCAGGTTCCTCTGGTGATATTCAAGCGTGAGAAGGAAGTGGCCAGGAAGCTGGAGTTCGACGGTCTGTACATCACTGAGCAGCCCTCGGAGGACGATATTAAAGGCCAGTGGGACCGACTGGTCATCAACACACAGTGAGTGACAGAGAGGCTCATGGGTAATGGGCTGATTCTCACCTCAGCTGATTACAATCAGGAGTATTTCAGTAATGAGGCATGTGACACAACTGACTCACTCCATGATAATCCGTGACATTTACTGCACAGGAAGCTCAAACACATTATTATCTCTCTACCTCTGAAATTAAATTATTCAAGAGTTCATGGACACCTGTTTTTGTTTTCCTTATGTATATATCTCTAGTTTGTCATGCTTGGAATTTGACACAATGTGAAACACTATTAAAG
Organism: Carassius auratus; assembly: GCF_003368295.1. Taxonomy (NCBI): domain Eukaryota; kingdom Metazoa; phylum Chordata; class Actinopteri; order Cypriniformes; family Cyprinidae; genus Carassius; species Carassius auratus. Next base: position 2,281,616 of record NC_039279.1, on the reverse strand, counting down.
CAACATTTAAACTGTTTAAATCATTAGTGATACATTTAATGTGTATTTTAATATAAAAGATAATTTCTATTTGCATATAATACCATAATTAATTTTCTATAAATTATGAAAAATTATACATATTTTGAATTTAATTAACTAAAAATCTGGATTTTCCAAATTGGGGTTCATGAGATAATAATACTGAATTTAATTGAATAAAAATAGCAAATGTAAATAATGTCCATTGAAATCTAGGAAAAATAACAAAATAAAAAAGTTTAAAATAGAGTAAAATGTTCAGCTGACTGAAACGTTATTAAATGAAATGAACAACATTGAGATGTTTATTTTCAGTGTTCAAGCTTCGTAATGATTCTGATGATTGTGTGTCTGTGATCTAACGATGGGAACTCATCTCTGTCTCAGGTCCTTCCCAAACAATTACTGGGATAAGTTTGTGAAGCGGAAGGTGAGTTTGGAGACATTTACACACGTACAGACAGATGAACGGCTCTGATAAAGCCTGTCTGAATCAACACTCTCTCTCTCTCTGTGTGTGTGTGTGTGTGTGTGTGTGTAGGTGATGGATAAGTATGGAGAGTTTTATGGACATGATCGGATCAGTGAGCTGCTGGGGATGGATAAAGCTGCGCTGGACTTCAGTGACGCACATGAGAAAAAGAAACCAAAGAGAGACAGTTCACTGGCCGCAGTGTGAGTGTGTGTGTGTGTGTGTGTTTATTTACATTACTATATATGTTGTTATTTAACTGTTATTTCAGCTCATCCTGCAGGGGGCAGTAATCTGTCCCTCACATGACATTTATAATCATTCTCAAATTCATCGCTCATTTGAGTAATGAAGCTTCCTGCTGGATTCACTGTCCTCTCTCTCTCTCTCTCTTCTCTCTCTCTCTCTCTCTCTCTCTCTCTCTCTCTCTCTCTCTCTTGTTTGCAGACTGAACTCTGTGGATGTGAAGTATCAGATCTGGAAGCTGGGTGTGGTCTTCACTGATAACGTCAGTAGCTGCTCCTCGTGTGTGTGTGTGTGTGTGTGTGTGTGTGGTCAGGTCTGATCTGGTTTGTGTGATGTTGTGTCCTGCAGTCGTTCCTGTATCTGGCCTGGTACATGAGCATGTCCATCCTCGGACACTACAACAACTTCTTCTTCGCCGCCCACCTGCTGGACATCGCCATGGGCTTCAAGACCCTCAGAACCATCCTGTCCTCCGTCACACACAACGGCAAACAGGTGTCTGTCTGTTCAGTGTGTTCAGATCATTTTAATAACTCCAGCTTCTGCGTACGCATTAGAGACACATACAGCTGTATTACAATTGTTAATATATCAAAAATAGAAATTAAATATTGCAGAATAAAAAGTACTAATTAAACAGTTGTGTTGTGTGTTGTAGCACCTGAGGGCCTCACAGTTTGAGATGCTCTGATGATGATTGATTATTCAGAACAAACACACACACATATGAGCTCAGTAGTGCTGATTTAACTCTGTGTGTGTGTGTGTGTGTGTGTGTGTGTGTGTGTAGCTGGTCCTGACCGTCGGTCTGCTGGCGGTTGTGGTCTATCTCTACACTGTGGTGGCTTTCAACTTCTTCCGTAAATTCTACAACAAGAGTGAAGATGGAGAATCACCAGACATGAAGTGTGACGACATGCTAACGGTTAGTGAACGTAGCTAATTATCACAATACTGACAAACACACGAGTCAATCAAGAGCACATCTGTGTCCCTGCAGCACACAAGCAGTCTCGAGTCTCTGCGTATATCTGTAGTATTATCCAACAATACACTGTATGGGTAAAATTATAGATTTCTCTTTTATGCCAGAAATCATTAGGATATTAAGTAAAGATCATGTTCATGAAGATATTTAGTAAATGTCCTACTGTAAATATATCAAAACGTAATGTTTGATTAGTAATATGCATTGCTAAGAGCTTCATCTGAACAACTTTAAAGATGATTTTCTCAATATTTAGATGTTTTTGCTCCCTCAGATTCCAGATTTTCAGATAGTTGCATCTCAGACAGATATTGTCCTCCTCACACACCACACATCACTGGAGACATGGTATCTCCTCTAGAGTTTCTCTGGAGATCTCAACATGAACTTCAGCTCTAGTGTTTCTCTTGAGGGACTGAAGATGGAGCACACTTGACCCCGAGCGTGACCTCTCACCTCTGATATTTAGCATCTGATGTGATTTCCTGTGCTGCGTGTAGTTTAATGTGTTCTTCAGATGAGAACATCGCTCTCTTGTGATGTTAGCGCTGTTGCTAAGCACAAACGACCGGAGGGTCATTAGGAGCGTAGCTCATTAACGGCCGGAGCAGTCGACTAGAACAACAGACTAATTAATGAACGAGAGAGAGAGAGAGAGAGAGAGAGAGAGAGGCTGGTGTCATTTCATCAGATCCACAGAAACGTGTGGTTTGAGTTTATAAAATGTGTTTCATGATGACTTTCCTGATTTAATCACCGTTGTGATCTTTCTCACACAGTTTCATATAATAATAATAATTACTATTAAAGTAGAGCAAAACTAAAAATCACTATTATTGTTAAATACTTAATCATTTTATTTCAGGAGTAATAAAAGTAATGAGGATGATATTGTGTTGTCTGCAGCACGTCTGCTTTAGTGTTGCATGTGTGAAAGTGATGAGGATGAGGAAGAGTTCTCTATTGTGAGGTGAGGCAGCGAGGTGTTTGACGGATGTGTGCCGAGAGCTATATAAGGGTGTGTGTGTGTGTGTGTGTGTGTGTGTGTGCGTGCTTTAATCCGCTGGGAAGCAGCCACCCGTGCAATTCCATTTCTCTGCTTCCTTGCTGTTCTTGTCTTCCTGTCCGTGCTGCTGTCTGTCTCTCTGTCTCTGCTCCTAATAAGGGAAGACAGATTGAGTGAAAGAGAAGCGTTTGTCATATACAAACACTTCCAGCTGCACAGACCGCTGTCTGGAGGTGTGTGTGTGTGTGTGTGTGTGTGTGTGAGAGAGAGTGCACCTCTGCAAGTGTGTGTGTGTGTGTGTGTGTGAGAGAGAGCGTGCACGTGTGTGTGTGTGTGTGTGAGAGAGAGAGAGTGCACGTGTGTGTGTGTGTGTGTGTGAGAGAGAGAGAGAGTGCACGTGTGTGTGTGTGTGTGTGTGTGTGTGAGAGAGAGAGAGAGAGAGAGAGAGTGCACCTCTGCAAGTGTGTGTGTGTGTGTGTGAGAGAGAGAGAGTGCGTGTAACAGTGAGTGAGTGTGTGTGTGTGTGTGTGTGTGAGAGAGAGAGAGTGCGTGTAACAGTGAGTGAGTGTGTGTGTGTGTGTGTGAGAGAGAGAGAGAGAGAGAATGAGTGCACGTGTGTGTGTGTGTGTGTGAGAGAGAGAGAGTGCGTGTAACAGTGAGTGAGTGTGTGTGTGTGTGTGTGAGAGAGAGAGAGAGAGAGAATGAGTGCACGTGTGTGTGTGTGTGTGTGTGTGTGTGTGTGAGAGAGAGTGAGTTTGTGTAACAGTGTGTGCGAGTGTGTGTGTGTGTGTGTGTGTGAGAGAGAGAGAGTGCACGTGTGAGTGTGTGTGTTTCCACAGACATTAAGCATTTTTGACATGACATCACATCTGAATTATTATTATTATTATAGTAACTAAAACTAAAACCATTATAAAAACATTTCTGTTTCTTGAATAAAATTATATAAACTAGAAATACATTTTATTCAGTTCAGCAAAGGCAACATTTCTCATTTTAATTTAGTTTAACTTGTAGTAAAATAACTAAAACTAGGAAAAAATTGAAATAATGGAGAATGGAGATGAGCGATACCTGCTCCACCCACCGGTCTCGAGTCCCACGGAGGAGATGGAGGGATATAAAAGAGGAGCGACGACAGAGAGGCCTGGGTTTTAGTTGTGTTTGGGTTTTATTTGTGCTCGTCTGTCGTCCATGAGAGGCTGACGCGCTGTTTTGTCTTTATTTTGATTATTAAAGTTTGATTTAATTGTCTTTCGGTTCCCACCTCCTTCTTCCCAATGATTGTGAAGTTTGTACGTTGTTACAAACAGTAAAAACTGTGAACCGCAGTAAACTCTGACTGATGACTCGACGTGCTGCTGTGACTCTTGATTTTCACTGATCCTTGATGAATATTGCAAGATTTAAACTTGTTCATTTCCTTTTTATTGCTGGGAAGCTGCTTTGAAACGATCTGAAGTGCTGTAGAAATAAAGCGTGTGTGTGTGTGTGTGTGTGTGTGTGTGTGTGTGTGCAGTGCTATATGTTCCACATGTATGTTGGCGTGCGAGCCGGCGGAGGCATCGGGGATCAGATCGAAGATCCAGCCGGTGACGAGTACGAGATCTACCGCATCATCTTTGACATCACCTTCTTCTTCTTCGTCATCGTCATCCTCCTGGCCATCATTCAGGGTGTGTATCTGTGTGCGTAGTGTGTGTGTGTGTGTGTGTCTGCTGTATCTCACCTGTGTGTGTGTGTTTCAGGTCTGATCATCGATGCGTTCGGAGAGCTAAGAGACCAGCAAGAGCAGGTGAAAGAAGACATGGAGGTGAGACACACGCTGAACCCTTGATGTGAAGTCTGTCTGTGTGTGTGTGTGTGTGTTTGATTCAGCACACACATGTTTCTCTCCTGCAGACGAAGTGCTTCATCTGTGGGATTGGAAACGACTACTTCGACACGGTTCCTCACGGCTTCGAGACACACACGCTGCAGGAACACAACCTGGCCAACTATCTGTGAGTCCTGCATCCACACATGCAGCTTTAATGAGTCTGTCCTCAGGTGATTTACCTGCAGAGAGTCAAAGACTAACAAACTAATGAGACACACGATCAACACAGCGTCAGACCAGCCTTCAGTCGACAGAAAACATGAGCACTGCTGACAGAAATCATTCTTATAATGTATAAAGGATAATTGTGTCATTTTAATATATTTAATTACTGTAGGCTTGCATGAGTGATGAGTGTGTGTGTGTGTGTGTGTGTGTGTGTGTGTGTGTGTGTGTGTGTTTGCAGATTTTTCTTCATGTATCTCATCAACAAGGATGAAACGGAGCACACAGGCCAGGTATTTCCCATCATCCTCTCTCATTACTTCTCACGTGTTGGTCATCTCCTGTTCAACACATGCCTGTTTGTCTTTCAGGAGTCGTACGTTTGGAAAATGTACCAGGAACGATGCTGGGAATTCTTCCCTGCTGGAGACTGTTTCCGGAAACAATACGAGGACCAGCTCAATTAAAACACACACACACACACACACACACACACACTGATGGCTCTTAAAGTGGTGATTCTATCAGCTGGAATGCTTTCGACACAGTGAACGTACAACATTTCTAGCCGCAGCTGAAGAGCCACACTTCCTGCCATCCGACGCTTCTTCATTTCATCTGTGAACTCTGACTGAAGAGGAGGGGAGCAGGACGCTTCTTTAGACGGGATCCGGTGCCTTATGCAAGCTGAAGATGAGCCGGAGCGAGCGCTGGAACCCCTCAGGACTCGACGATTCTCCTCTGCCGATCCGTTTCCTGCTTTGTTTTACGTTCTTTTGGTAATGCACCCATGCAACAGCGGAGTTGCTCTTTATATAATCAAAAAAATCTTTCATTGCATGTTTATTATGCAAGTTTAAGGAAAACATTTGAAACGTAAAAACGCAAGCTGATCTATATCACACGTGCAGTTTTCTAGGTTTAAGAACATTTAAGCTGTCTCTGTCCTGTCGCAGTATATCACCTTCGCTGAGAATACATCCCCTACTAGAGAAAAACACATTCGCACTAGATTTAGTTTGACGCAGAAGCAATACCCATTCAGGGAGTCCACCCTACGCCCTACACCCTACAGCGACGGAGGGCTGAACTCATGCTTAATAACTGCAGAAACACGAGCACGTCACGCACAGACCGCCGGTGCATCACCTGACATCTCCATCCTTCAGGAAAACACTGCACTTTCCGTCATAGCCATGATGAAGACCAGATGCTTTTCTTATTTGTTCTATACGAAACAATGTGAATCATTGCAATAACAACAAATGGGCTAAAAAAAAACAACAAAAAAATACCAGCCGCAACTATGTGAGAGAAATTTTACTCATGTAAAGAATTTTGATAACAAAAAAAATCCTCATGGGAAATAACCTGTCAGACTTCAGTGTACTGTGTAGAGTTGTGCGCATATAACTGTGTGTGATCTGTAAAGGGAACTCAAAGACCTGCATGATTTTGACTAATAAAGCGATTATTTATTGATGCTTGTAGGTGAGGATGTGCTTACGATCACAGAAACATCATCCTGCAGATGTGATGCTGTCTGAATGAGAATGCATGGAGATAATGGCTTATGATCATAAACTTTTATCAATTTGCTCATTGGGTGGGTGAAAGTGTGCGATGAAGATTCATCTTTGGCCAAAACATGAAGGTAACAGCTCAGTTTGACCAGCTTCTGCTACTTAACTCCTGTTTGACTAGTGATTTCACACAAGCAGAATTAACCCTTCGAATGCACTCAGAATCACTGTACTGATTTCACATTCTCCGTCCGTTTGGATACAATGAATCGTTATTCTATTAAACAGTCATCATTTTAATATTGAGTTAATCTGATCAGCAACTTCTCCTTAATGAAATATTACTGCATTTACCCCATTTTTATTAACTAAACCTTGAGAAATTATTTAAAAGTGCAAGTTACAAATAAACCACACCAGAAAAAATATAATGCAAAATATTTTTTGGTCAGTATTGTTGATTATGCTGTATCATTCAGAAATACAGAAATCAGAAATACACACATATAGTTTTGGTCCTATTAGAGTGAATGGAGTTTAATTTAATTAAAAATGGTCTAAATTTATGAAACCTACATATTTATTTCTAATAAAGAGCATAAATGAAACAGTTTTCCTGCAGAAATGGTTCATCAATAGGAAACATATTAATGTTCATCAACAAAATACAGTCTCAAAAGTGTGAGAGGTTATGGGGAAAAGTTTCTGACACTAATAAAACCTCACAGAAAGATCATTTTACTAATAAATAAATGATGTGCATTTTGATGGTGCACTCTTTTGGGTCAAAACAGAGCCGAATGCATTAAAAGGGTTAAGGTTGCATGTAAAACTGTCTTTTATTACTCAGTGAAATCGACAGAAGAAGAAGGTACGTGATTCCCAATCAAACACCACAAGACATCTACATGATTGCAGAGTATTTCAGAACCTGTTCTCCATGATAGGAGTCCTTTAAAACCTTGGCTTTCAAAGCAGGCCTCATTTTCTCTCGTGATTGTGAATAAATGTGAAAAACTCTGTTTATATTCTGAACTGGGAGTGAGTCCAAACTAAGAGCCCATCTGATTCCAAAGAGAGACTTTTGTTGAAGCCATTTCCAAACGCAATCAGCTCTCTGGATGTTCTGCTGGACTTGTTTTGATCGTCCTGTGAGGACTGTGGCTGTGAATCACGTTTATGTTCAGAGAGACTGAGCTGAATATTTAGAGATTCTCACCTGTGCTGTGAGGCTTCAGAGAAACGTAATGAAGGCGTTTTATCTGAATGCAGAGTCCAGATGTGGCCCACAGCTTCAGAAATCACTTTATATTCAAGATGCGGAGACTATTAATTCTCCTGTCCTCCAGCTAACTGCAGAAAGAGTTGGTTTACACAGATTAATCATCATACTTGATCCATCGTGGTAGGGCAGGAATGGCAGGCAGCTGACCTCTGACCTTCATTAGCCTCTCACTTAACGATGAATCTGTCAGGGTTAGATCATATTTAAGGAGTTGACACATCCTCCTGCTGTCTGTGTATCTGTGTATAAGTTTCTCTGGTGTCTGAAGAGGTGCTCTGAAGCACAGGATTGGTTTGATTGTCCACTTGATGAAACGGATTAAAGTCTCTTTGAGCAGGTGTCCGGTGTGTCGTTCTGCAGGTTTAAATCCGTTTGAGCGTTTCTGTTCTGCTCCCGTCAGCCATCAGAGGCTTTTCATGAGGAACTGAACCGATAACAGAGAACATCCTTATCTCCCTCCAGCTGAGTCCGGCGCTCTCCGTCTGTCTCCGTCTGTCTCCGTCTTATAACAACAACATACATAAATAATATCGATCTAAATAAATGAATAAAGGAAGTCGGTATGGAATTAATCATGTTTAACATCTAAGATTGTGAATGGTTAATTGTGATATTTAGGACACATCAGCAGAAAGTGTTTCTGGTTCACTATTTGCTCTAGATCACAGTGTCTACAGATCCTCTCTCTTGCTCTGTCTGTGTCTGTCTGTCTTCCTCTCTGTGTTTCTAAATCATAATTACTTCATCTGTATTTGGAGAGGATTTGTCTTTCTTTAAATGGTCTAATAATAAATAATTGGCGAATCTAGTGGTTTAGTTTAGGGTTGAGTAGCATTGGAGCTTATTTTGAAGGTCAAAGTGTATTTTTAGAGATTAAAATAAATTAATTAAAATAAAATAATTAATTAAAATAATTACATTTGTGAGTGTCTTTTAGACTTTTGTCAGGTTTTTTAACAATAGCTTTGGGGTTGAAGCTGTAGTCAGTGAGGAGCTGGGTTTTATGGACAAGCTGAAGAGCGAGTGTGTTTAGAGGATGAGATTCTGAGGAGGTTTCACTGATGAAGAGGGCTTTATATCGGATTGAATCTGGATCAGATTGATGAAGGTGATGCCTGAACTGAACACATCTCTTCTGGGTCTCAATCTTCAGCGGGTAGAAGCCTAATTCACCTCTGCAGGCAAGACTGGATGTACCTCTATAGACCCCTAAAATGCCCTCCACGCCTCTCATTGAGGGTCATCACAGCAGACTGAAGCCCCCTGATGCTGAGATCTGGATGCTCAGGTAAGTGAAGCTGCTGCTGTCTCCAGGACTTCTCCTCCGTAACTGAACTGATATCTGCTTCCCTGAGACCTGGCCTTCTTCTGGAACACCATGATTGACCGTCAGTGCTCACTCCTCACAGTACTGCTCCAGTCTGTCTATCATCTGTCTGTCCATCTTTCTATCATCTGTCCATCTGTCTATCATCTGTCTGTCTGTCATCTGTCCATCTGTCTATCATCTGTCTATCATCTGTCTGTCTGTCTGTCTGTCTATCATCTGTCTGTCTTTCTGTCTGTCTGTCTGTCTATCATCTGTCTGTCCATCTGTCTATCATCTGTCTATCTGTCTGTCTATCATCTGTCTGTCAGTCTGTCTGTCTGTCTATCATCTGTCTATCATCTGTCCATCTGTCTATCATCTGTCTATCATCTGTCTGTCAGTCTGTCTGTCTGTCTATCATCTGTCCATCTGTCTATCATCTGTCTGTCTGTCTATCATCTGTCTATCATCTGTCTGTCTGTCTTTCTGTCTGTCTCTCTGTCTGTCTGTCTGTCTGTCTATCATCTGTCTGTCTATCATCTGTCTATCATCTGTCTGTCAGTCTGTCTGTCTGTCTATCATCTGTCCATCTGTCTATCATCTGTCTGTCTGTCTATCATCTGTCTATCATCTGTCTGTCTGTCTTTCTGTCTGTCTCTCTGTCTGTCTGTCTGTCTGTCTATCATCTGTCTGTCTATCATCTGTCTGTCTGTCTGTCTGTCCGTCTCTCTGTCTGTCTGTCTGTCTGTCTATCATCTGTCTGTCTATCATCTGTCCGTCTCTCTGTCTGTCTATCATCTGTCTGTCTGTCTGTCTGTCTATCTGTCTATCATCTGTCTGTCTGTCTGTCTGTCTTTCTGTCTGTCTGTCTGTCTGTCGTTTTGTCTGTGGTGTGTGTTGTGGGTGAATGTGTTAGTTGCCAGTTTAACCCAGGAGACGCTCATAAAGTGGTTCAGATGTCACTGCCATCAAATACATTTGAAGTTAAAGTAATTAGCACATTATTATTTTGACTGCAGTAACGACTGCAGGGCTCATTAGACAGAATGTCACGGGTTAGTTAGGTTGAGTCTGTGAGTTTATGTGTGAATGGTTTACTATCACTGCACTCAGAATGAGCATCAGTTTCTCTGCACGATCACTGAAAAACCCCCTGACAGACATATGATACCAGTATCATCAGATATCAATCAGTTCATCATTTAGTATTGTGTCATATTAAAGCAGCATGATGTTAGCATCTCAGGAGTTTGTGCCGGTGTGAAGATTAGTTCATCTGTGTGTGATTCTCTCCAGCGCCGCTCACCAGAACGGATTATTGTTTGTGCGGTTGATATATTACTATCATTAAAACATATTTTACCATATATATTACTATCATTAAAACAGATACACAAGTATCTGGAATCCAGGTAACCACCTTCAGTGACATAAACCGTCAACATTAAATTCCTTCATTTCAGAGCTTCATTGCTTTCTTTCTGCTAAACAACCAATTAAATGGATAGCTTTTTTCTTTCTTTCTTATTTTCTTTTTCCTCCTGAGAACAAGACCCCAGTGATTGTTGATCTGATCTTATCTAGAATGGAAAACAACTGGTGCCTCATTTGTGGCTGTTTTATTTCTCCTGAGACCAAGTCAAGACTTCAGTGAAGCATCTGAGCAGCTGAAGAAAAGCCTTTAGTGATTCATCAAATGTAAATGCTGTATCATTGATTATAAACAGACATCAATCATGGGAAGTGTATTAATGACAGATGCTGTGTCTAAATCTGTGACTGAATCTCTAATGAGCTATAAATGAGACACTGCTTAGAGTGAATCATTTGAGCAGTGATTCAGTGTTGTGTGTTCAGTTGTTGAACTTCAGTAAAGAACCGTATGCATTTCTATGAGTCATGTCAGATGTGTCTTACATATGTGTGTTCTTTCTGTGTGTGTGTGTGTGTGTGTGTGTGAGTGAGAGAGATGAACTGTTCTGATAGTTGTGACTCTTGAATGTATGTTTGTCCTCTGATCATGTCGCTCTGTAAAATAAAGGAAGATGGTTTGTCAAATTAAAATCTAATGAAAATGAATCTGACATGGTTAACTGATAATTCATTCCTTCCTTCACCTGCTTTCAGCCTCATAACGACTGATTATCAATCATCAGCACAAATGTTATTGCTCAGATGTTTGTTATGAAAATTAAAGAGAGCTGATTGAGTCTTTAGTCGTCCTGCAGGAGGAATCTAGAAATAACTCGAACTAGAACCTAATCCAGAACCATAAAACAATGTTACTTGAATTAAAAAATACAAATACTTATAACATTTCTCATCTTATTTTTAGTTTAACTTGATGTACTAAAACAACTAAAACTGAAATAAAAATTCATGAGAATTTATAAATATAAAATTAAAAATATATAAAATTTGACTGTTCACTATAAAACTGAATAAAGTTGACAAAAACAATAGAACTACTTTAAAATGTTAATAAAACTATAAGAGTATATCAGTGGTGCTAAAATAGCATGATGAGAATTGTTAGCATTCATATGGAAATCTCTGGCCGGCAGACTTTAATATCTCACTGAATTTGAGATCAGTTTGAGATCTCTGGAGGGGACACACGATTAGAAACAAAACTCTCAGTTTGATCTCACTGTCTGAGAGAAACACCGGTCTTTCAGCTTTAAAACAGATGTGTGTGTGTGCCATGCTGCTAATAAGTGTGTGTAATTCATAAAGTCAGTCATTAAGCGAGTGTTTTCATAGTCAGCTGTCATGTTCGAGCTTCAGACGGCTCTCTGTGGAGCTCATAAATGAGTCTGGCATCACACTCACGGCTCGTTTGATCATCTGATGTGATTTTAGGGTTTAGACTAATCATGAATATCACCCGCATGTGTATATCTGAATAGTGATGAGCTCGTTTCTCTAATCAGCGAAGCATCAAATGTCATTCACTCTGCTGCTTATTGTGCAATAAAGAGTGTGTAGATCACATTCAAGAGATCTGACCCTCACTGGGGATGGAGGAATGGCATTGCATTCACAAAAACATATACTTTTAATGTGCTGTAACTGTATTCACACATCAATCACCAAACATGCCTTCTGTGCTTTTAAAATGTGTTTTAAGAGAAGCATTGCACAGGCAATTACAGAACAGCAAAAATGCATCTTTACTGCAACAAAAGCAGATCGTTCCAGAGTCATTTCAGTCATTTCTTTTTACAAAATGGGAAATTATATGTATCAGTTTTAATGCACTTATCAAATAAGAGTCAAATGTCAAAAGTTACATTACAATCTGCAAAGGAGTGGAAAATGTGCAAGTCAGAATTGGGCATAAAATACTCTTCATATTTAGTGAGAATGTGTGACATGCTAGAGCAAAACAGACACAATTTTTTTAAATCTACATCCAAAATTAGTAAGACACAAGTACTGGGTTTCATTCGTGATGAAGGATTTTGTAGATATTACATTTTATTTGGTGAGATTTTAGACAGGTGCATCGCCTACAAGAGCATCCAGAAGAAAGACGAGATGTTTCTCTTTGAGTATTGATGAAACTGTCACAGTAAGAGCAGGAGCATGAATTAAGAGAGTAACCAGAGTCAGTGTTGATTTCATATCAACTATAGATGATTCATTAATCAGCAAAGTGAACTCTTCAATCTGTTTATAAAGGTGAAGTGAACTCATTCCCATCAAACACACACGAGCGTTTCAGATCACATTTCAGTCTTCTACACAATAAACAGAACCCATGCTCATGAACTGTATCGCGAGTCCTGGAGACTTTAAAATTAGCACAGTCACAGCAAATCAAGAAATCTGTGTGTCCATATTTGGCTGTTTCCTCACCGCTGCCTCTCCGCTGGACTTTCACCAGATTAGACGGAGAACTTGTCCTTGATGAGACTAAATAAGGGTCCGAGCTGAAACAATAGAGGATGTGGTTATTCAGGCGTCCTGTGAGATGAAGACGGTCCACATCTTTCTGAACGTGATGAACGAGTCGGTTCTAAGAAACGGTGTGGAGCGTGCTGCCACGTCTCAGTCACAGTGCTGATGGAGGATCCAGATCAGAAGAACCCACGAAATCAATCCCAGTTCCCATCTGAGATCTTCACAAACAATCCCACCGTCAAAGTGAGAGAGTCAGTGACTGAACGATAATTTCTCCAAATGAATTCCACATGAAAATGACTTTTAAAGCTGGATGAGTTTGATTGACAGGTCCCACAAAATCTCAAAATCTTAGTTTGGTTTCTTTTGGAGTTAATTTGATTGCTGTTTGAGTGGATGGTTGATGAGATAAGGCTGGTTCACGGTGGTCTGGATTATAACTGTTAATCAAGAGCTTGATAAATCCTCTGATAAACTCTTATGGCTCAATCAACAATATGAAAAATCTCCTGGTGCAAAATGTGAGAAAAAACAGCTGAGCTGACATCAGGTTTGTGTTCGCTGCTGCTGAGACTCACAGAGCACCACATGAATCCACGTTAGTTATCGCTGAGCTAAAGAAACTCCTGAAATCATTAGCTTCATGATCACACAGCACACAACTTTAATATTATTTCTCCAGCTTTGACTTCAGGCCGGAAACCGGTTTAGATTGAGAACAATGTTTCCATATGAGCACATAATCAGATGATTGATGATGAATGGCTTTCGAATGCCGTTCCAGCAGATGTGTCTGATAAAGCCGGATGGGGTAAATCAGTGTGTCCTGTCACTGGAGTGTGTGTGTGTGTGTGTGTGAGATGTGCCATTCAGAGTTTTGTTTGAATGGATTTGCCCTCTTTAGTTTCAGAGTCCATATAAGCAGAAGCATGGCGGTTCTGACGGAGCGCTCCGCTGCTGATGAATGGCTTTCGTCTCATCGTTTGTTATGATAGAGAGAATGAATAATGAGTTCAGTAATGTGGACACGTCTCGGTTCAGACAGAAGCCGCTCCGCTGCTCCAGGCCACGCTTTACTGCTTCACACAAATGTCCGGATGCAAATACTTTCTGAAAAATAAAACAGTGTTTCTGGTCTATCTATCTATCTATCTATCTATCTATCTATCTATCTATCTATCTATCTATCTATCTATCTATCTATCTATCTATCTATCTATCTATCTATCTATCTATCTATCTATCTATCTATCTATCTATCTATTCAATGCATCATATCCATCCATCCATCACAACTATCTCTCCATTCATCCATCCACCCATCCATTCAATCATCCATTCATCCACTATATCTGTCCATCCATCCATCCAATCGCATTTATCCTTCCATAAATATGTCATCCATCCATCCAATCCATCCCATCTATCATCTTTACAGTCCATCTCATCCATATCCAATCAATCCCATCCATTCATCCATCCATATATCTGTACATCTATTCATCCATCAATCCATCTTTTCAGTCCATCCCATCCCATCCATCCAATATATCTTTCCATCCAACCAATCAATCCCATATATCTGTCCATCTATCTATCCATCCAATCAATCCCATTCATTCAGTCATCCATCCATCCAATATATCTGTTCATCCATCTTATCAATCCCATTTATCCATCCGTATATCTGTCCATCCAGCCATCCATCTTTTCAGTCCATCTATCCATCCTTCCATCCCATCCATCCAATCTATCAATTCATTCAGTCCATCCCATTTGTCCATCCACAAATCCAGTCAGTTCATCCATCCCATCTATCTCTCCATCCATTGAATGTATCAGTTCACCCATCCATCCCTCCATCCATCACATAATACAGCTACTCCACACTTAATATGATATTGTTCAGTAAAGCCAGCAGAAGATTGTGTGTTTCTCTCTTCTGTGAAGTATTAAAGGTCAGGATATGTCAGATCTGATTTCTGCACTGACAGAGTTTTGTGTTTGTTTGCACAGTAAAGCTGTAGCATCTGCTCCAGACGTCTGGGATTCTCCCATCATGCATCTTGCTCATGGCAGACAGAAACACTTCTGCTAAACCATTATAAAAAATGAAAAAGCTAAGATTTTTCCTGATGAAATTTCATCGCTTGATTCAAATGTGTTGTTGAGCGTAATTAATCAGCCACATTTCTGTTTTGTTTCGTTGTTACAGCTATTCACTGCTATTCATGGGATGATGACTTTGGCATCAGTTCAACACATCTGGACCTGAAAGATCTTATAACAGTCTACATGCTGGTGAGGAAAGATAATTAAGATCATCATATGAGCCTGATTTGCCATGTTTTTGTAAAACGCAGCTTGTTGCATGAGAAATTTCTGCAAATGCTTCTGTTGAGGAACATATTTTTCTGTCAGTTTGTTATATTGTCAGTCGTGAGTCGACAGGAGTGTAATTCTATTTATCTTTCAAACAGCACAGTGGATTTACTGCTTCATTGTGCTGTGCAGTATTCATCAGACGCTCAGTGGACGGAACATGAGAGTGTAAGGAGAGACTATTCTTCATTACAGTGAATGCAGTGTGTGAGTGTGTGTGTGTGTGTGAGTGTGTGTGTGCATGTGTGTGCGTGTGTGTGTGTGTGTGTGTGTGAGTGTGAGTGTGCGTGTGTGCATGTGTGTGCGTGTGTGTGTGTGTGTGTGTGTGTGCATGTGTGTATGTGTGTGCATATGTGTGTGTGTGTGTGTGTGTGTGTGTGTGAGTGCATGTGTGTGTGTGAGTGCATGTGGATCCTTCTCAGTTCAGTACCCTAATTTCCAATGTCACAGACTTGTCACTATGACAACCGTGAGAGATGACTGACTGACGCTCATACAAAGGAAAAAACACACACACACACACACACACACACGCACACACACACACACACACACACACACGTGGAAGTTGATGTTGAGGAATCGCAGCACTTCTGGATGAGATTGAGGAGTGTGTGTTTGGCTGATAGTCTGAGGTGAAATGAATCACACAGAGTTAGATTTCCTCTTACGAAACACAACAGTTGCACTGAGTTTAACAGATGACTTCTTATTTACGTCAGCGTGAAAGTAAAGCTGACTCTGTTGACTCTTTTAATTCATGCTCCTGGTCTAGCTGTGAAAGATTCATCAGTGATGTTCTTCTACAAGTATTTTTGTCTTCTTAATTTCTTTTTCAGAATGTAATAACTCTCTAAATCCCAAAACGGAGACGCTTTCACCGTCTAATCAATTCATAATGGAGAAAGTCAGGCCTCTAATATCTTGTTTCTCTCTGAAGTACGTCACGATGTGGAAGTAAATGAGCTGTTAATGTCAGCTGATGTGTAAAGACGGTCGTGTGGTTAAATGCAGATGCTCCAGCAGTGATGGTGGGTTTTTATGATGTGATGATGTTCAGGAAGGTGTTGGTCTCCTGCAGCTGGCAGAACATGCTGTTTGGATATTTCTCAGGAAGATTTATCAGATATTTTTTCTTTGTTGTTGCTGTCATCATTTCAGTTGCTTCCTTTCAATCCTTTCAAGGGCTGTTCCCTTAAAATCTCTAAAACAATAAATCATTATTGTTCTGCTTAGTATGGGGGAAAAGTATATTCTGTTCACCAAAGATGCTTTTATTTGATCAAAACTACTGTAAAAATTATGAAATATTATTCTACTGTAAACATCTGTTTTCTGTGTGAATCTGTGTTAAAGTGTAATGTATTTCTGTGATGCTCCGCTGTATTTTCAGCATCATTCCTCCAGTCTTCAGTGTCACGTGATCTTCAGAAATCATGAAAATATGATGATTTACTGCTCAAGAAACATTTCTGATTATTATCAATGTTGAACACAGTTCATATTTCTGTGGAAACTGATGCATTTTATTTTTCAGGATTTACAGATGAATAGAAAGTTCAGAAGAACAGCATTTATTAGAAATAGAAATCTTATGTTTTAACTGTCGATTGTGGTCAATTTAATGCGTCCTTGACAAATAAAAATCATTTTTTCTGACCTGTTTGTCCAGTCATCATCTCTAGGAGTCTTGCTGGGGTTAGAGACACATGCACGATCTTAAACGCTCCCAGTCCTTTATTCTTCATTTGATCTGTGAGAATCATTTTTAA
>NC_039279.1:2254662-2259662 GCF_003368295.1 Carassius auratus | reverse complement strand
GAAATGCATTTCTTAGAAATAGTTTAAAGCACAGATTTATTTGTGATGATTGTAGAGATTCGCATGAGAGCAAAGACTAAAAATAAATGCTGAATAAATGACAGTATTTTCAGTGCTGTTTACATGAGTGTGATTGCTGCATAATGCAACACACATCATCAAATTATGGCTTATGTGATGCTTTAAATCTGAAGTCTTCTTAAGAACAAAAGCCACAAGACGGCTGCTATTTGACTGAATTTGAGTGTCTTAGATAATCAGGAGCTTTAGTGATTCAATGGAATATTGAATCTAAATTATGGGATGGATTGTGGTTAAAATGAGCAAACAGAGATTGTAATGATGCCACAGCGTTCATCTGTGACTGTTCTGTCTTTGGTTCAGTGTTGAGCTTCAGTTAAACACCGTAATCATGATATATATATTGTGATAAATCTGTGGATGAGTTTTTGGAAACGTCAGGAACTCAAGAGTTGATTGAAGATCTTAAATCGCTTTATTCTCGGCCTTCAGCTCTGATGATTATCATTAATAATATTATCAGTAATGCAACACGTCTTAAGTTAACCATCCGTTTATCTCAGAAGACTGAAAACATTTAACACATCAAAACACCATTAGCTGATTTAACTGTGTTCAGATAGATTTAAGAAGAATATATGAAAGCTGAAATTAAAAGCAGAATGTTATTGTGAAAGAACTTGACTGAAGAAATGCTCCACTGTAACGCTTTCATTTGATAAACTGAACTTACTATCAGTGAATTCAGCAGTCAGAATCATCAACTATACTTTGATAGTGTGTGTGTGTGTGTGTGTGTGTGTGTGTGTGTGTGTGTGAGAGGAGTTTGAGTCTTCCTCTGAATTCAGGTCCTGCTCACATATTTTCTGAAGCTTTTATTCTCATTCTTCATTGTTCTTCATCTCCAGGTTCTGCTTGTTTTAGCTCTGAAGCTGTATGAAACGTGTGTGATATGATTCACTGAACCCAGAACAAAGAGCGCTGGTCTGGATAAAAGAGGCTTTCTATCTTCAGACGGCAGCTAACCGTCTTATCTGTGCACATGTGTTATATTTAATTAATTTCTGTCAGAGTCATTGTTTTCCAAAATACAAATGCATCATATTTTCTATAACTCAGTGAACTCCTGAAATGCAAGGTTTCAGGTGCGATGATTCGCTGGAGTCTGCTGCTGGAGTTAAAGGAGATGCAAGTGGAAGTATTTGCATCAGAATCCAAGGAAGGATCATTTTTTCCCAGTTTATATTTGAGTATCTGATCAGACGGGAATTTGAGAGTCCAGAATGCACAGGTTTATCTTTCACTAGAAGACAAAGTCATGTTTGGTTTTGTTCTTCAGAGGAAGGACATTGAGGTTTTCAGTAGATTATTCGTCTGTTTTCATTGGTTCACACTGACGTCCAGCAGATCTGCAGAAGAAAGAGCATGGAACGAGGGTGAATCAAAGGAGCATGTTTACTACAGTAACAGAGGAAAATTGATCTGAATTAGTGTTTGTGTGTGTCTCAGCAGAGTGAATGTGTTGGTTAATGTGTCTCAATGGGAGTGAAAGTCTGTCGAACTGAAATCTGCTTCTACAGGACGTTTGAAATGGAAACTTTCTCCTGATTTCCCCATGAGATCAGGTTGTGTTTATCTGTCTGTCGCTCATCCGTGTGTCTCGGAGGTTTCTCATGTCAGTATTTTTATACATTTCTGACATGAGAACATGAAAGTTCAGTGTCTGTGTGAGAGAAACACAAAGCTTGGACCTCAGACACACCACAACACATCAAACACAATACTGACAAGACAAAACGGCTGAATTCACACAGCTGGAATCATCCGGAGGATTCTAACTAATGTCTGCGTGTGTGTGTGTGTGTGTGTGTGTGTGTGGGTGTGTGTGTGTGTGTGTGTGTGTGTGTGTGTGTGTGTGTGTGTGTGTGCGCGTGTGTGTGTGTGTGTGTCTTCAGCCTCCTTATTTCTCTATGTTTGTTTGGTTCATTGATTGCTTGACTCGCTCCTGGCGTTATGGTCGGATCTTCCTGATGTTTGCTGACAGATAGTTTAATGATCAGTATGATGTGACATTATGAAAGGCTTGTGTTTGAGTAATGGATCCTAATGGTGTGTTTGTAAATGGAAGGGCAGATTCTCTCTGGTCTAAATTAGAAACGTCCATTAATGTGTTTACCGACAGGAGTGTGTTTTTGTGAGGCTTCACTGTGTTTTTGTATGTAATGTAATTTTACTGAACTCTTTTCATTTGTCAGGTTTAACTAGTGCTGATGCTTTAACAAAGACCTGCTATAGAAACCCTAGAGATGTCCGTTAGCTTGGTTTAATCAGTCATGTTTCTAGATCTAAACCGGTGGGTTAATAACTCAGTGAATCTACAAAAAAAAATAAACGGTCATGAATGAGTTAAATTACACTTCTAAATGAAAATCAAGAAGAAAGGACAGAAATTACTAAATAAAGTCTATTTTTAATATTAATTTTTATGTATTTGTTTTTATTTTATTTATAAAATGCATGAATAGTTTTTGTACAGCCTTTCATTTTTATTTGAACATTTTATTTGAAGTCGATGGTGAAATCTAACCTTTTTTATTTTTTCATTTTTTCGACAAAATCTTTACTTAGAAACAGTTTTCGATCAGAAACTGACAGTAAATTTCACAAATAATTCTAAAGAAAAGGCAGGGCCGTGTAGAGTTTAATGAAGCAGAAGGACATTCATCTCCACAGAAGCAAGGATCTGCTCCACATCTGAAGACTGGTTTGATGACTCTGGCTTTAATTAGTATAGCCTGTATTAGTGATGGCAGCAGTTCTTTACAGGCTATGCTAATCTATGCCAGAATCATCAGTGCAATGGATCGGAGTCTCCTGGGATTACCAGCAGATATTAGACATGAACCAACGACCTCATGTTTATCAGTGACTTGTGTCGGTATTAAATCCAGTGTTAGATTAGAAACACAGTATGTGTGTAAATATCTTCCTGGATGAACCTGAATCTCCGCTGATATTCTAGTCTGTATCGTCTCAAATGGACTTTATTTTTCATTATAAAAGATCCAGAACATTTATCTTAATCATAAAATGATGTGCATATCAAACCTGGTCAGTAATGTGAACATTTCCAGTAATATTATAAGTGGGGTAAGTTGTCACAGGTGTTAAAATTAATTTTACACAAAATGATCATTTTTGCTCATGGATTTTAGTTTCATAATAATTTAACTGTATACAATGTAAAAACATTATTATTGATTATTGGAGTATGTTGTAGCAGAAAATACTATTTCATTATTTCTGCTTCAGAATTTCAGGTTTAATTCAATGCATTGCTTGTTTTTTATTTATTATATATATATATAAATAATGTTTTCTTTGATTATTTATTATTATTTCTAAAGTGAAACCCTGTTCTATAGTGTGACAACATGCCCCGCTGTAACACTATAGCAGTGGAGATGTTCCTTACATTATGTTGGTTTTGCTTCAGTTTCTGGGCTCTGACAGTGAGTCCAGTCTGATGATGTCTGGTGTTTGGAGGACTTCCAGGTCATTCAGATGGTAAACAGCAGCGGCTCTCCTTTAATAGATACAAGCGCTCAAATGAAAGCAGGAGATATTCTGCTTGACCAGCGAAGCCTTTGCTCAAATCCGCAGCACTTTGATGAATGCAAAACAGAACGAACCCCGAGCACTTCCTGTCGCTTCCCCTCGAGCTGCTCCACTTTACTGTCCAAGAGCAGAACTGGCCCTGGATCTGTATTAGTGTAATAATAGTTCAAATGATTGGTTTGATCAGGCTTTAACCTGGTTATTGTGCCCTGAGCAGAGTGCATCTATATATTCAGAGGAATATGTGAGTATTTTCCCATGTAAAGAATGAAAGATCATACAGGCCTGTGATCATTATCTGATGTTTCGGCTCAGATAGATGACAGATTTCCAGCAGGGTTTGTGAGAGAGAGTCGAGGTCAGACGCTCCTCGTTCTGAGGGTCAGATCACACTCATTAGCATTTACAAAACATGCAAATCAGCAGCAGAACGGCTTTGAGACTTGACTGTGATTATAGGCTTGAGCTGTGACACGTCACACTGTCTGTAAAGTGAAATTTAGCAGAGTTTAGTCTGAGAATCAGCTGCATTCGTCCGTCTGATCGTGTCCTTCATATTGCATTTTTAGCTTCTGGTCACCATCTGAGTTCAAATCTCCTTTAGAAGAGATAAAGTCAGATAACACGTCAAGAGAAGATCATATTCAAACTGTCTGTTCACATGCATTCAAATGACCTAAAAATGTTACTATTCCTGTATTTTCTGGAATATAAGTTGCACTTTTTGTATCATATGAAACATGCTGCACCTTATTGTACAGAATGCAGTTAATATCAAGCGTGCAACACATTAGTATTGGTGCTGAATGAGAGGAATACATGAGCAGGTTTATTTCTACCGTGCATTTCTCACTCACTGCTAGTTTCAGTTTCGCTTTGAATTTATTTAGTTTGGACATTTATAAAAGTGGTGTTTATAATAGTGAAGGCATTTTTCATTTCTGCTCTGGTTAAATGCAAAGGATTTATTGTGGAGTGAGAGGAACGCAAATACATAGTGTTTATATATCTGCTGGTATTTTGCATATTTTGGTATTTTGAAAGTAAATGAAGTTTGAAGCGGGGGAGAGATTCACAGTTAATGTGCAAATCTGAATTATTTCTGTTTTTCCAAAAGCGCTGCCAAACATCCACAGCATTTCTCTGATATTTTAGTGTTTCAGCACAGTGAGTGCTTTTGGGTGAAGTGATTTAGCAAACGGTTTACTCGCCTAATGGAGGAAAATACACAGGTCTAGACTGGTTTAGTGCTGGTTTAGCTGAAAACATTGAGAGAGATGGAAAGCCTTTGTTTTTGCTGCTCGAATAGCATTATAAATGGAGTTTAGGGAAAAAGACGTTTCATAACTAATCCTAATGTC